>NC_056546.1:20734257-21037127 GCF_910596095.1 Thunnus maccoyii | reverse complement strand
CCCTGGTCCAGTTTGGCCTTGTCTGATAGGCCTCTGCGCTGGTGCCAAGGACTGGCCTTTTATTCTGCTCCATCAGCCAGAGTTTGAATCAGTGCTGCCTGGAGCCTATTCAAAGGTTCGAATGACTGCCATTCTCACATGGAATGGTGCTTTTGTCCAAGACTATACTCTGGAGTTGGTCTCAAAGCCTCACATTCTTCCCTCTTCTCCCACAGGAGTCGTTTTTTTGTCAGGCAGGTATAAAACAAAACAGCATAAGAGCCATTCTCCCTCAGGCTCTTGTAGCGTGGTGAGCCGAGACAGAATGGCCAAGTTAGAATAATCATTGTTGCGAGGAGCTTGGCTTGCCAAATGTCATCCTTACTCACACCATCTCTCATCCAACAGTCCAAAATTGACAAGATCCTGATGGTTGGGGATAATAACAATGTGTCACTCTTGCGTCACTGAATTGCCATTTATTTTTGTTTATTTATAGATACCACACCACCATCTACAAAATCCACAACCAAGGAAGAAAGTGAAGACAGTAACAGAGGTATGCTTGATTTTGTATTGTAATGTTGTTGCTTGTTTTGGACATGCCAGGTAGCATTATTGGAAACAAAGAACATTAATATATGTTTACAGAAAAATGTATTTTGTGTGTATCACCCTGTTCACACCTGGCATTAATATGCGTCTTGGGTGATCCAATCACAAGTGGACAGCTCTAAGTATGTCAGTTCACACCTGGCATTAGAATGCATCTCCGCATACGTCTCAAGTGACCACTTGTGATCAGATCTCACTCCCCCGCTTTATATGCATATAATCACATAATTTCTGTTTGCAAAGACCAAATGTGTTGCTGTTTCTAACCAGCGGGGTTTCCGGCAGAATAGGCAGGGGAAGTGCCTAGTCTGCCAGAAATTAAAAGAAGAGGCTTGCAAAGATCTTGGCACGTGGGCAAAATCAAAACTCTTTGGCCCCAATGGAAATCAAACAGGCAAAATGGATTCTCGTGGATGGGGTACACAGGAAACACGCTATTGTTGTGGCTTATTCTTGTTATTTTGCACTTCGATATGACACCATTGGGGTGTGAATGAGTACGTACTTCTGCTTATGCAGAGGACGTCAGTTGAGTAGGCGGTCCTTCAGTGTGGTCCAGAATATGGCCATATGCAGCATGGTAAATATACCAAATATAGCACTTTTCTAGTCTACCAGCCACTCAACATGCTTTACAACACATGCCAACATTCACGTTTTCACACACACATTCATACACTGATGGCAGAGGCTGCCATGTAAGGTGCCAACCTGCTCATCAGGAGTGATATAGGGCTTTACAGTGTTTCTAATGCTCACTTACCCATTCACACACACATATTTGGGGTTCAATATCTTGCCCAAGGACACTTCGACATGTTGACCGGAAGAACCAGGGATCGAACCACCAACCTACTGATTAGACGACCCACTCTACCTCCTGCGATCTCAATGCGTCCTCAGTGCGTTTTGGGTGCATTCACACCTGTACTTAGAGCTGTCAACTTGTGGATCACTCAAGACACATTTTAATGCCAGGTGTGAACAGGGCCAGTGGAGTAATAGAGTGTATTTTTGGTCAGTAATCTCTTGCTCTCTGGTGCAAGGTTCCTCTTTGGGGAAATGAATACAAGATGAAGCTTTGTCTTTTTTAAAAGAATGTTTTCTTAGAGGCAAACTTGTTTAAGAAGCCATTATCTGGCTATTCTGCAGTTTCAGCCCCTTTGGATGTGTAATATTGAAACAATTATAGGCTTCTCCGATACGATGGACCAAAGATAATTAGATTCTTACACTGGAGGGTGTTAGTAGGCAATTAAAATGGTACACCATCCATTTGTCTTCAAGCCTTAACGTTGCAGGGAATTTTTGAAGATAGCAGTCATGGTTGTTTTCTTTGGGGAAACGATTCCTCTCCGCTGATTGTGAGAGGCTGGACTAGATAGCGCTGTCACTTCAAGGGCGTCAATACATTCTATGTCTTTAAACAAAGCAAAATAACTAATTTCTTCCCGCCTATTCAACATACCTTTCCATAATCCACAGCAGTAATTCAATATGATTCACAAATTCAATCACCAGCATTAGGAGGGCATAAGTATTTTGTAATAATCTTTATAAATCCTAATTTATCAGGCCCGGCAGCTTAATAGTAACTAATCCATTCACAAAAGGCCTTGGCACAGCTTTCTAGCATGGGAACACTCAGTCCTTGAGACAACCTCTCTCACAGGAAGGGATTGAAATGATTTTGTACTGCCTGCACTGTAAAGGTTAGGTCTGGTTCGATGTAGCACATAGGAAGGATTAATCATAGAAAACACTCAGATGTCAAGATAGCACAGAGCAGAGGAAACGCTTGCTGCAAAAACAGAGTGTCAGCTATGTGAGACAGACGTTTTAAGATGCTTGAGAATCTCATACCACGTCTGCACACCTGTGTAAGATGTTCTTACAAACAAAAATTCACCATATTGTCTATAGAGCCAGCAAAACAGGTCACATATTTGGTACAGTCGATATGTGGAGCACTTTTTAGAATAAATTACACTCTGCAGCAGTGTTGGTGGAGTGCGTGCCTGTCAATATGCCTCAGTGTGATCCATCACATCCATCACACACCTCGGGGGATTCACTCTCCCCAGTCCATGGGTCAGGCATGAGGGGCTTTTAGCCACAGTACTGATGAAGAGAAAACATTAAGGCTTTTCCCAATGTTGTTCCATGATAAATACACTGGTTAGTGGACTGAGGGTAATTATAGGGCTGCTCTGTCCCAACTGCTACACTTACAATGCTTCTTGAGCCTGGGTGGAGTGAGGGAAGAAAACGGTAAAAAGCATGCAATTAACACAAACACCGAACTGTATGAAAGAGCACATAAACTGTGAAACAACCCACTGTTCAAACTCAGCACAGCAGCTTCTCCATTTTCTGTTGAACATCGAAACACATATTATATTGTATCTTGCTATGTATTATGATGTTACACTTATTTTATCTTATTAGTTGTTTAATGTTTTTTTACTACATTTTCCTTTTATTACTTTGTTATTGTGATATTTTTCTAAGACTGTCTAATGAATATTTCCCATTGACAATACATTCCTGTCTATGTTTAAGCTCTACATAAATTAAGTTAAAATCATATTTACTTAAAGACCAACCCAACTGGTGAACATTTTTTTTAGATTTGAACAGTATTTCAGCTCCTCTTCAAACGGATCGAACACACAATCCCTCGTCAACTGCAAATAACCCCGAAGTGTATTTGTGAAAAAGGGTCACAGATTAACTATGTGTGTATGTGCGTGTTATGAGCTATGTTGTGATGTAATCCACATGAAACAGAAGCACAGCATGCAGAGGCTGCGAGCTATAGAAAGAAAAAGAGACGCAGAGGGGAAGGGTAGGTGGGAGGGGGAGACACAGAGGCGAACGCTGGCACAGAGGTCCAAGACCGGAGTATAAAGGAGTCTCTTTAGAGGACACCTGAGTTGGCAAGCAGCCCCACAGCATCTATTATTTGATATCAGATTGGTATTAGTGAGATTAGTGGATGTCACAGGGCACAGTAAAATGTGAACATTGAGCCAGAAATCAATTCCTGGCTGGATATGGTTTGCCTGGCATGCTTGAGCTTCTGGGAAAGACCAGAGCAAGAGAAGGAGAGATGGTGAGAGATGGCACCGAGTGTGGACACGGAGATTAATAAATCTGCGTGGACAGACAGCGAGCCTCTCCATGGGATGCCTTTTACACTGTGGCAGCCGTCAAGCATCGCCCACAAACGCACACTCATTCCACATGAAAAAAGGTCTTTGAATTATAGCTTTTGGTCATCTCGGAGCCCTTTTTTCCTTTTTACACATGTCTCATGAATTTTTCAAGGTTTTTTTTTTTTTTTTTTTTTTTAATCTTTTTTGTCCTTTGCTCCAGTTGGCTTTAATGGAAGGAGTAGAAGACAGGGCTGGGGGGAAGAGATAGAGCATAGCTAGGGTGTGTGAGTATGTATGTGAGTTAACTTGGTCACATTTCTGTTCATTCCTGATTATAAGATGCTGATTTTACGTCCTAGTTGTTGTTGTTGTTGTTGTTGTTTACTCAACGGTCATGCAAGTAGGACACTGAGGGAAGGTGGCATATCAGCATCTAAATTGTTTATATCCTTGTGATACTGTACCCCTGGATCTGTTGTTGACATAAATAAATCATTTAAGTGTTTGTGAGACTATATTTTTTTCAACAAAATGCCACGGTGCTGTTGCACACTCAACACAAGTGCAGGCCTAAAATTGCCTTTTAGTCGCTATATTTCTTAAAGTGGAATTCTCGGGAGAGAATTGACACTTGAGTCTTGAGGTGTGGACTTGGGCTGGAGCCCTTTTGTGTGAAGTACTATGTCAGACTCTGATTCACAGTGAAGACAGTTTAGTATAGTGAGTATTAGGCAGGAAAGCTGTGACAATGCTGCCACCTGCTGCTTGGACTAGATGAGTGAGCAGCGCGGTGGAGGTGCTGGTTTGGTTTTTACTGTGTTGGGAGACAGTGTTCTAATTGAACTTAACTTGGAGCCATTATAAATCACATCTGCCCCACATAGAATCTTTTGTTGTCTGGTTTGTGTGTGCATGTGCATGTTTATTCACAATCTGTCCCTTAGCATCCTTTATCACAAATTGAATACTGTTCCATTCGATAAGTCAAATAGGAATGATCAAATAACAGGGAGGAAATTGCATTCAGCCTTTTGTCATATCTGATATATTGTTGTTTGGGATCACTTTAGACAGATACAGAACAGTCATGCAAAAAATTTTTAAATACAAAAGAAAGGCTTAGAGTGACCTCATGGCCAATGAAGCATTCATCTTAACCTGCTCTCCCAATGAAGTATTCTTTCCAGACCCCTGTCTGAGGCTCCATCTCAAAAATGCCAGTCATGATTAATAGAAAGGATTGCCATCTACTGTGTGTCACCAGCATTCTACATGATGGGCAGAGACACATGAGACAAACATGCAGCACTGGTAGAACTGGCCTTTTCCCCATTTAATAGAGGCTGGCATTTTTATTGTTCTGAGTGCAGGGCAAAATTGCATAGATATGGAAAAATGGTTTCTCTCTGCAGCTTGTTAAAAAAGCAATTATAGAAGCTGCACAATAGCCATTGTGGAGCATGTTCTCTTATTGGTGTCATGGCTTTCATTTACTCAATTTGTCCCAAATGTCATTGGTTTGTGTGTGTGTGTGTGTGTGTGTGTGTGTGTGTGTGTGTGTGTGTGTGTGTGTGTGTGTGTGTGTGTGTGTCTGGTCTGTGTGTGTGGGAGAAAAGGGTGTGGATGCAGGGATTTAAGTTGTTTTATGTTAATACTAAAATCTGACTTTTGGCATAAATTGGCTGTAATCTGCAATGGTGTTGAAGATAGTCACATAGTTTTTTGGGGAAAAAAATGCTCTCATGACTCTAAATTTGAGGTTTATGAGCAAGTATGACGTCTATATGAACAATATGATGAGTGTCATTCCAGGCTGTTGCACTAGTATCCCCTCTGGAAAGTATTTTTATACAAATTCTTTTTTCGTGGCTCTTTATAAAAAGATTAAACATGATACTTTGGTATTCTGTAATCATCATTTAATCTAGTGGTGGCAGTGATCAAATAAGTCGAATATTGAGATCCTTTACTTAAGTAAAAGTAGCAAAAATACTCCATTACAAGTAGAAGTATTGCATTTAAATCTTGAGAAAAAGCATCAAAAGCAAAAGAACTCATATGTTATAAAATTAATGTGTATGTGGTGTTTTAATGTTGGAGCTGTGGGTTGTTCATTGTATTATATTATTCTTAGTGCGTCATTTTTTTATAAGCCAATCTTAGGTTTCTTGTGTCACATTGTTAATCATCAAACTAACTACAGCTGTCAGATAAATGTAATGGTGTAAAAAGTACGATATGACTCCTTTGCCTAGAGAGGACGAACAGTTTGTGATCATCAGTGTGACTGGTAGCTTTGTTATCCAGAGTGAATGACTGGCATCATTCCCCTGCATGTTTGTGTTTGGCTGATGAGTCCTCTCGCTCCCTTTTCAGGTAAAGAGGAAACAGGCGATGAAGAGGAGGGTGACAATGGTAATGTAGCTCTACGCACCATTAACATGTTCTGAGCCCCTTCGGCTCTACCAGTGCTTCTTGATGTCATTTGTCATCAAAAATTGAATTTTCTATTCACTCCAGTTCAGTCTTTCCATCCTGTGTGCCACCACTCTTACAAAAAAAAAAAAGTTCTCTTATCACAGACGCATGGAACAAAGAAATCCCTCAATTATGTATGGCTTTAGAAGTGACATTCTTTTTCCCTTCTTTTTTGTCACTTAATTTATGCATGTCTTTGTGGTTCCATTGCTCTCATACAGCAGTACAAAGACAAAGCTACACAAAGAGATGGAATGAAAAGGCTGTTTGAGGTGATATCGAAAGCTAAGTCAGTTCAACTCCAGGCACTAGCACTGAACTCAAAATGTTTTCCGCTTTGAATTCCTCTGTTTTATAGATGCTGTGGGAAATGAAGATGTGGAGATGGAGAGTCAAAACCAAGGTACAGTACAGTTATAATCTAGGCTTCAGCATTCACAAGAGGTGTGAGATTATGTGTTATTGTCAGGTTGCCTCTACACTCTGTCTACACATCACTCACTGAGAAGCAAGGAGCACACATTGATCTGTCTCTTATCTCTAGAGGAGATGGGGATTGTACGAGCTGACCGACGTGCACCTCATTGCTCTGTTTTTCACTATGGCTTGTGTCTGTTTATGAATAGCGTTTGATTGAAGATCCAACCTGATCAGTCTTGTTAGAAGCAGAGGAGTATACACACAGCTCTAAACACATGTGTATAGGTTGGACCAACAGACCCTGAGACTCAGATGTGCTTTGTTGTGCTGACAGGGAGAGAGCCTTGAGAGAGTGTGTGCGCTAGCGTGTGTGCATGTTACAATGGAGCGACCATTAACTTTGAGCTACAACCATTTCTCTTTCTCTGCGTATCCTCTGTGCTGCTGGTATATAATTAACATTCTGCATTTGCATACTGGCAGTGAGCAGCGCCTCGCCTCTCGTCTGTTTTTGTTTTATTCAAATCCCATCCCATTGACAAAGATTTGACAGATAGAGCCTCTCTGAACATGAATTTTGTAGATATTCTGTGAGAGAGTTATGGCAAATGCAGCCCTGGGACACTTTCCAAGACCTGAGATATATAATTACTTTCTCATGAGACACAAACAGAGAGGTAGAAGCTGGGATGAGCAAAGATATACAGTTTAAAATAACACCTGCAGTCTAATTGAGCCAAAAATGGAGCAGTTGCATCATTCTTGTTTGTGTGTGTAAGTGTGTGTGTTGCAGATGACAGCCAGAGACCACAAATCAATATGTTGTTCAATTATGTGGTCTTGGTTACTTTGTAAAAAAGTAACCTTTGTGCACAGATCTTATTAGCAAGCTCACTTAGAGAGAGTATCATATCTTCATTTTACATTCAGATTTTGTCTTTTAACTACTAATAATACACATATTTTAAGACTAGAACTATACTTGCCCTCCAGACTTTAAAAACTACAACCTAGCAAACTCCTTTTATGACCCGAACTGCTTCAAACACAAGAATCATAAATTAGTTGTTTTAGAAATCCACATTAAAACTAGCTTATTTTGCCTAAAGCTAACACCTGCTTCTTTAGAAAATGTCTTTTTTAGTTTCTGACAGTTTTTCCTTCTTACCTGTCAACCGCCGTGCCTTCAAACTGGAAAAGAGCAACCTGTTGGTGTGAAAATGTTTCTGTAAGATTTCTGTCAGCAATAATGAAGTACGGGCTTGTTTTCTTCCACGTCTTACAGGCTTTAATGTGAAGACTTTGACTCGCCAAGCCGGAAATTAATCCTTCAAAACTTTTTTTTTGTATTTTGATCTTGGTTTCCCTCCAGATGACGATTCAGGCCACGAGGAGCCAAATCAAGAAAAGGATAAAGATGAAAATGAAAACCGAGACAAAGATGAAGATATAGGCATGGACAACAACAAAGATGAAGACAAAGGTGTCGAAAAGGATAATGATGAAGACAAAGGTACGTATGTACATAAGGGTACACGCGTTTGTTTCCTTTTACGTCAAAAACTTGGTGCAAAAGTTGTCAGTCACCAAATTGAAAAAAATGGTTTTGTTGATTGCCTGATTTCATGAGAGTTAATCTATTTTCTCTGTATGTAGCAAAATATGGAGGCACTGAGGCAGACAGATATATATGAAGAAGTCAGCTCAATACATGAAACTATGATGGTTGACATAATGACAGCATAACAAAATGAAAACATAGATGTTTACATTTTTGGTTTACCAGCAGTCTAAAATTACATGGTTGGGAGATGGAACACTACAAATGCACAATAAGAGTGTTTTTTTTTATTTCTTTCTGTCAGCATATGAATCTATGCAAATGTATCGCTCAACACAGAATAAGCAGAACCAAGTGAGGAGGATTACAGATTGGACATAGAATATTCTGTCACTGGAGCCTCACAGTACACACATATATACACACACACACACACGAAGCAAACCACACTCACAAAGCTGATCTGATTGAAGACATGACAGGTCAAGCCTCTTTTCGCAGGCACGTGGGTGCGATCGCTTGTCTGCAAAGACACTGATGTAATGTGAATGAAGTGTAACAAACGTCAGAGCTGTACTTCCTTTTTTCCAGCAGAGGAAGAGCAGCCTGCTGCAAAGATAGAAGAGGATGACACAGGAAAGTCCACTGTGGAGATGGAAGGTAAGATCAATTTTTTTTTTTTTTTTTTTTTTTTTTTTGGATTTGATTTGATTTAATCAGATCAAGAGTCTGACTGACTGACCGACTCTCCATCAAAGTGTTTTTGCCTGTCCAGTTTGTTGTATTTGTATACTTGTGTATCGAATTAGTATGGTCAGCATATGTTTTGATTTGTTTTGCTGTACGTCAAACTATTTTTCCGCTGGCATCAGTCTCTGCCTACCAATATCTACTGTGTCACATCACTGTGTAACATCACTTTATACAAGGAATACTCATGGCAGAGATGCTTAGGTGGCATCTTTGGAAGCCATGTTGGTAAAATACTGTAACATAGAAAATAAGATAAAATAATAATATAGCTAGCAGCTAACATTAGTAGTGTGCCTAAAAAGGAACAACAGTAGCTTTGTTAAAGGAATAGGCTGGCAATATTCTTTTTTTATATTGTCAACAAATCCCATAGAAAGACCAAATCAACAATGATTAATCCTACTATTAAATGCTGTATGTATATGTAGCCTGTTCCTCTGTGCCACAAAGCTCCATAGTTGTCCAAAAACAGTTATGAGCCATGCTGTTGGACTGGCTGACATGTTCCTTCATGATCAATGTAGTTTATCGTGAATATACTATCGTAGTGCAGTACATACTCACTAGAGCATCAAATGTTAATCTGCAGGTGATAGTAGTCCCATCAAAGGCAGTATTTACTCCTTTTTGAGTGATGTTTGTTAAATAGTGCAGTACAGCTTGTAGCTCAATGCCACAGACAGGTTAGGGAAGACAGAAAACATTTAGAGACTAATTTAGACTAACTAATTTGTTGGTGGTTTTTGGTCTTGTCATGGGATTTATTGATAGTAAGAAAAATATAGAACACTGCCAGCCTTCTCCTTGAAATTTTAACTAAAGAAGCACAAAAGCAAAGACCATATTTTGGAGGAAAAAACACTTTTTAAAGACAGTCTACTTTAAATGAAAATATTGTGTCCAGATCTTTTCTCATTTCTCTCTGTTGTAGCCAGGTTGTCATATATTTAGCATTTATTTGCATTCACTCGTTCCAATTTAGCTCCATGGTGAAACCAGCCATTTTGTTAGGACCTCTGCTCTCTCAGTGCAGTAGTCTTTTTCTTTGGCTGACATAGTAACTGATTAAGCGTATTCTCTGGAGAAGTGTGAGGATAGAATGGTGAACCCCAGCCTCTCTCACCTCTGCACTAACACAAAGGTCTGAGTCACTCTCACCTCCATTTCACTTTCTCTTTGACTGACATTCAATTAATTTAGGGTGAGAATGAGCATTCCAGATAGATCTATCTGAGATAGCCTTCTCCATCCTCTCTGAAAAGCCATTGGAATACGTCCTGCAAACACTACAGGTTTTCCATCACTGGAAAGCTTCACTCCAGCCTGTTGATTGTGTCGTGCCCGAGCCCGCCGGTGTCTGTCACTGTCTGGGGTTACTGTGGGTTGGCTGTGTGGTGGCACTGTCAAGCAGTAAACAGTGGTGTCACTCCTGATTGCAGGCAGATTGCATTTTGTGTGGAGGAGCAGGGCCTTGGACAGAGCGCAGACCCAAACTGTCTCAGATATTGAATCTCATGCAGGCCAACGCAGCCCGGCTTACCCACGCGTAACCAGCTATTCACAGGACAAGACCAAATGATTCCCGAGCCAATACCCTTTATTAAAAATAATAACTGTAATCAGGCTGCCTGCTCATGGCCATAGAGGTTAAATCTGCTTCATTGCTTCATTGAAAGGAGTAATAAAATAGCTCATAATGATGGGAGGAATGAGTAATGAATCAAACAATTTGAGGACAGCAGAATATTGCTACACACACATGTGCAAACACCTACTCATGTGAGTCAGACTGTGTGTGTGTGTGTGTGTTTGTGTGTGTCTCTTACCTACTACCTGAATTTTATGTTTTTGACACTCGTTAATATTCACGATCAAGTAGTAATTTGCCAGCACAAATAACCAATATTATTTTGAATTCGTACTTTAATTGTGTTCACCCTCAAACCCTCTTGGCTCCCTGATGTTGTGTTTAGACAGAAAAACAAAGGCAAATTTATAAAACAAATACATATATTTGAGCAAAATGTTGCCAATAAATAGACAAATATTGCAGCAGCCTGACTGACATTTCCTGCTCTGGCAACTGAATTTCCTCATGAGGATAAACCACACTTTTATGTAATTATTCAACTCAGTCCCTTCTGTGTCGAGGTGAGAGTGTCACCTCAGACTTGACCATCTACACATGAGTCACCTTTGCCAACTTGCTAACTGTAGCCAAAAAGAAATATAAATCTGGATTGTGCTGCCTCTTGTTTATATTTGATCATACAGTTAATGCAATTAGAGTATTAGTTGCCATTCTATTGCTTTCTAATTTGTTGTTAGGTTTATTGTCTAGTTGTGTACATTGATTCACAGGCCTTTGAGCAAAATCTACTGTAGCTGACATCAAGCAGCTATACTATCCACTGGCTGTGGATGCATTTGATCTCAAAATTACCAGCTTGGTACCTTCTAGTCGTTTGAATATCGTCATAGCAGGAGGCTTCACTCATCTACCTTGTAATGAACAGGTCACACTGTACACATTAGTGATCCCACATCGCTGGATGTGTAACAGACATTTCTCTACAGTGTTCTCAAATATCATCCTTTGCATTTACACATTCATATCTGCATTCTCCCAGTCGTCACCACTGTCTGTTGACACCCCACTGTTCTCACATAACTCAGTATTGCACATATTTGGAAGTGTGTATAGCAGCTAAGCATCTCAGTCTCGGTTCACCCACACTAAATAATACAAAGCTAAAGAAAACAGCCCTCTGTGTTATTCATTTTCACTCCAGTCGTCATTATAACTTGTTAATGTAACCATTTCTAATAAAATATTTGCTTATATTATAGAGATGTAGGGCACAGCTCTTCGCTGACGTCTTATCAGTTCATGTAAATAGAAATGTTAAAGCATGTAGTCTTGTTGTTCATAGCTCTACAAAAGGACAACAGTAGAAAGACCTTCAATTTTTCCAGACAATATAAGTAACCAAAGAGCCATAACACCCAGACAATACATACAACAAATATTATATTCTGGGGATTTTATCTATCGCTCTGGAATATCCATGTGGAGTAGAGATGTGTTAGGTGCTAGGCAGAGGGAAGATTTTGTATTTTAAATAAGGCAGCATGCTCCACCATATGAATTATATGTATTAGATATCTCCCAGCACAGGCAATGATATTCTCAGTCTGATATTTGGAATGTTATAAAGGCTCACCAAATTGAATCAGAATTCAGGCGTCCTCTCCTTATAAATATTCATAACATACTTTAAAATGGAAATGGAGGCTATATTGTTATTGTGTTTGAAATATCTATCCAGCAAGCCTTGTTCTGGTGACTTGTGAGAGTGGGCAGCCGCTTCAGTAAGCTCGTGGAACACCCATAAATTAAAATAAGACTGTCTTTGCCTAAAGCTAGGAATAAATAAATCTGAGTTGTGAACAGAAATTGTTTTTCCTTCATGCAGCGTGATTCTCCTACAGGAGTCGATAGCTATTGTCTTAGCTCCAAAGGTAAGATTTAATGGATGCACAGATTCAATGCCACTGAGTACACAGCGGCTCATCCTTCTTTCCAATCAAACTTGGAGCAAGTAAAGCATTTGCATCTTATACAGTGCACTGACACAAACCTGTATACAAGGTTTGTGGTGTGCTAGACTGTTGTGTGATAGTGTTTCCTTCTATGCTGCCAGTCAGTTTAATGCCTGTTATGGACACAGCCTTTTTTTTAATGCGGCCAAAAAACATTGCTGTTTTTAAAATTCTGCTCTTCCTGCTCTCCTCATATACACCTGAATATAACCACAACCTTGCGATCTGAATCTTCAGTATATCAATGTTTTTATGCCTTTGATAAAGTTGGCCTCTGCTGGAGGCTGACTGTGGGTTGAAAGCAGCTCCCAGACTATGAATGAGAGAACACTATGGAGAAATGGCCTCTACCTGAGTGTGGCTGGGTGCAGGCCAGCTGGGCAAGTAAGGGACAGACTGTAATGGCATACTAAAACCAGGCAGGAGGGACCCTGCAGGGGAGAGGATGGAGAGACAGACAGACACAGCAGGCCATCACAACAATCTCAGTCTCAACACAGCAGAGATACAAGGCACCATTACATCAGCCCAGAGGCTGCTGGAGCTGACATTACCACTGCTCATCTCTCCCTTGATTTCCTTTTCTCTCCATAGACCTGTTGTGTTGTTAAAAAAAAAAACATCACAGCAACTCAAGTAGACTCCATTTCATTCTTATTATCCAGACATTTTCACTTGTTTATGGTTACTATATTGTCCCAGCTTTCCATCTCCATGTTTTTCCCCTGGTGGCCAAGCTGCGTTAAGTATCGATGACTGCGACTGCTTTATTTAGCGCTGTGATTCTGCCACAGCAGCTCACAGCTAACTGTTCGTGGAGCTCTGAGCAGAAAGCCCAGCTGTATCCACAAGTGCCATATGGTGCCCAAAAACCACATGCACATCTTGTACCCACGTCTCTCCCTTGTAAGATCCAAACAATAAAAAATGCATCAAAAACGGAGGCGCAACGAATCCCCTTTTAACAACTGTCATGAGAATTGGTTTTACTCTCGTTTGCCAGTGTTATTTGGGGGACGTTATTGATTTCTATGTATTTTACTTCCCTAGTGTTACAGCTTGAGTGTAACGGAACAACAAGCCGACACAAATGACTCATTTGAAATCCAGCAGACTTGCCATGGGCAATGTGAAGGTATACACAAAACTATCAGAGCACAGTGACCCTGTGTGGTCGCTCTTTTATGTTAAAGCATCAAGTGCAAAGACTGAAATTTCTTAGTAATCCATTGCAAATCAAAAGAGCTTTTCTCTTCCTCTCTTTTTAGCAGCTTGAATAATTTATCCCAGAAGTTGTCGTTATATTCCTCTCAGAATTTGTTGTAGCTGAAGTGCACTTTGCATTTATATTCCTTCATCTACAACAGCAAAAAGAAATTAAAGCTTTGCTTAAGTGGTTGTTTTGTGCCCCTTTGTCTTAGTGTTTCGTGAATAATGGGACACTGGTGATGTAAATCTAAATCTGGAGAGCAATGTGGTCTTTCCTGTGGCTTAGAGTTGTCAGCACACAATTAACTTTTGGCATAACATTGTATACTGTAACACTGAGTGACTCCTCAGGGAACAAGCTGCCACTGGCTGAAGACATTAGGCTTTGCTTGTGTTTTATAGCTTTTTGCACTGACTGTGAAAGTCCAGGAACAGCAGCTACACCATTCACAGCCCTGCTGAGGCATTGTGTGTGAGCGCTGTAAGGAGACTACCCGCAGTCTTATCTTTACTCGTATTAATGCAGCTTTTATCACTGAATTCCATTTGGCTTCGCTCCTCGTTTTTAAACTCCATTTGACTCCTTGTTTTGACTTGCTTTGTTAATTTTAGCGGACTGGATATCAAATCAAACCTTGTTTCCTGATGACTTCAAATGTGATTGTGATCGAATTTGGTTTTTTCACCTTCATTCTTCAGCATGGCATCGCCCTCCATCATTTTGTCTTCTTGTTGATGAGAAACATAGTACACTGGTCATTTAGCTGGAGATGTAGAATAGGCTAACAATGTGCACGATGTCCATTATGTTGGTCACCTCTGGACCAGAAGCCCGCTTCAAAGAGAGGGGGCCTCGTCTAATAGGCTACGATGGACACGCTTTTTTCTGTTTTCCTTTGAGGCTTCTCTTTTGATCAGCTTCTCTTATCCTGTCTCCACCCCTCTGTTTGGTTCACAAAAAACGGCAAATGAATAAACTCTGAGCAGAATGAGAATTTGTCAGCCAGCAGAGATGCAACAAATGTGTGTTTGTGAAAAGTCTTGAACACATTTTAGTTTCTGTCAGACACACACACACACACACAGCACTGAGTGATGAGTGATCTCTGTATGAGTTGCCTGTCTCCTGGAGGCAGTGAGGAAGATTTGATGGTAGCTCTACTTTCGTTAAAGACAGAAGTAAACCCAACTGAGACACTGACTGACAACAATGGTCTTTGGGACACAGACACGACAGTTGGGATTTAAAGTCTTAAACCCTTTGGATTTTAAATGCCACAGTGTATTTCTCATACTGACCCCTGTCTCTCAGTCTAAATTCACTCAGGGTATGACACAGTGTGATACGATATGATATAATTCACTGTATGATAATATGCTATGGTTATTAAATGAAACATAGCAATAATAAGTAATCACAGAAAATACTGTGCAGAACAAAAACAGCGACCGGAGGTGAAGTGAAATAATGCAGCATATGTAATGAGTGTCACAATAATCTGATGCAACATTCTCTCCGTCTTTATTTATACTTCTGTCAGTCCCTCTATGCTCTGCTGACACACATACTTAGTTCCTCTACTGAAGCTTACCAATCAAGCTGCTCTCTTGCTGACCTTTCAGTGATAGACAGCTGCTCTGCGAGGGCTCCTGACTTTTACTTCAGTCTAGACGAGCGCTTTGATTATATTGACCAGTCCGATCCATGATCTCCTGCGGAAAACGTTGAGCTGTCCAGAAGAGGAATCACTTCATAACTGCAAATCAGTCAACTGGCCTGAGCCGTGTCCTCTGTGACACGCAAACATTCAGGCTCCTCCTCTATAAGCATGCTGCTTCTATACATTCCTCAACTATGATGTGTCCCCATTTTAATGTATCGCAGGGGTTCACCACATCGCCTTTGTGTCAAATTAACCAGTTCCCTGCAAGATTGTCTGCCTGTGCCTTGATATAGTAAACCACAATAGGTATTGAAGACAGAAGCAGGCGGCTTCCTGCTGCAGGCCCACTAAACAGTGCAGGGAGAGTCTAAAGATTATGTAAAGTAATTCACCAAGTGATGAGAGAGGAGCAGGCCAACCCTGACAGCAGGTTTAGCAGGTATGTAGGTCGCACAGGGGGAGGCCTCTTTTGCATTTTTCCCTTCCATGTCTATTTTTGTGTTGTCTCCCTCTCTCACTTCTTCACTTAATCAGTTATTCACTTACTCCTTTCATCTCTGTGTATCTCCGTGTTCTCGCTCTCTCTCTCTTTTTATTTCCTTTTTTGTCTCGTGACAGACCGCTGTGACTGTCTCAGACTACGCTGGACGCAGTGAGGATAGAAAAAGACTAAAAAGAGAGATCAAGAGTGAGAGACATAGCCAGTGGAGACCACATTTTTACTGACTTTTCTGTTTCTTTCAACGCTGTGTGTTATCAAAGGGTCGCCAGTGGTCATTTTTCCTTCATTTTTTTTGCAACATATGTTGTCAACTGCGCCTTCTCTTTTCTCTCGCCATCTCTCTCTCTGCTGCCTTCTAATCATCTTCTCTTTTTCTGTGTTGTAGCTTAACCCCAAAGCAGATGGTGTCCTGTTCTCTTTTCAGTCATTCAGAGTACTTTGTGTTTTCTCATCTTGTCAAGCATGGCCCAAGCCTGTGTAATGAGCTTGGGCCTTTTCAGTCTGTTTAGAGGACCCTGACCCAACTTGGAGCTGCCCCACCACAGCCACCACTGCAAGGTTACCCAAACCCACAGGGGAGCACAATGCTACTTAGTGTCCACAACCCCTCAGCCTTTTCTTAGGGAGAAGAAAGGCGGAATATTAATGAAGACTCTTGGCTTTTCAGGAGGATAGCAGTAGAGAGGGGCGGTCAAGTGTTTACCAAGCAGGCTTGTTTTCTTCTCCCTAGCCTGCAGGTCACAGCTCAGTGCTCTTTAATTGGCTCAGATTGTCCAACAGTGTTCCATCTCATAGCAAAGAAAATTCCGGCTATCAAATGCTGACCCCCCTTCCGCACAAAATCCTTTTTTTCCTGTTTTGAGTGTGGCAGCTCATGCAGCTAAGCTATTTCCACAAGCCTGCACTACAAACTTAACATTAACATATGAAAATGGGCTGCTTTCCACATTTACCAGCTCATTAGTTCTTTTGGTCAGGCACTTGTTGAGGTCCACCCGCTCTTGTTTTGCTTGAGCAGGGAGATGTCTTTAATTATCTTTGCAGTAGGCATATCAGGCCCAAAGCTATTAGTCCATGTAAAGTTCAATGAGGGGCTCTTGGATTTTTGTTTAATATACATGGCCCAGTGCAGACCAGGCCTGAGTCCCTCACAGACCACCAAGTTTGCGTTCTGAAATCAATTCTGCTCTCATCCACTGAAAGGAATGGAGCTTCTCATTGGATACTGGTATTGACCTTGACATTTTCCTATCTTACTCTCTCAAGATGAAGTGCTATTGAGCAAGCAGCAGCCCTCTGTCTGCTTCATAAAAGCTGCAGAAACCAGAAGACCTCTCCCAGATATTTTACCAACTCAAACAATATAGAAATACTTTGTGCAATCCATGAAAGAGATTCAGTCAGTAAATGTTTTTCATTTGTGATATATTTAATCCAGTCCTTTAGTATGCTTTTAGAAGAAGATACTGAGCAACTATTGTACATGAAAGGGTTTTCATAGGTTGCAGAAGCTCCTACACTGAGATTGTGATGGGTCATGTCCATTGTTTGACTGGGAGCAGCTGGACACCTGTGTGAGCTGGCTGGGATCAAAGCTCCAGCACCTGTTCAGACACAGCAGACACAGCAGACCGACTCACCAAACCACGCTTTGGGGATCAAATAAACAGAAGAAATTCTCCTGGGGGACTGACACTGTAGGGCAAAGACACTTCTACACCTCCACACCTCCTCATCGATTTTTATTCTACCACTGCACAAGAAAGAGGAGTTGAATAAAAGACAGTGAGATGTCCTGTGGCTGTGGGACAAAAGGAACCTCCTGTTCTGCCCAAGGCTCCTGTCTGGAACATTAAGCAGAGACGGTTCCCATACTGCCATGTGGGTGACCCACAGGGACTGTCTCCCCTGTGGGCTGACTGAGCTGGAATGACAAGAACATTAAAAGTGGTGTGGAAGCAGAACCACTGCTGATCGTGACAAATGCATTTCGAGGATGATGTAAAATAATGAGAAAACGTATCCTAATAGCTGCAGCTGGTCAAATATCTAATTCATGTATAGGAAATTTTAAAATATGCACTCGCCATTGCTGTCCAGTTTAAACACATTGTCTATCATGGTTGAATATTGTGGTGCAGTACAACTAATGCTGACCAACAAAACGCTAACTACCTCTTGTCTAATAAATGAATGGAAGGTGGGGGGATGTAATTTTCTGCTTGTCTGCATACGAGGGTGACTTATGCCCAATTCTCTTCCTTCCTCTCCCTTCCCTTGTGTGTGCAAATGTGAGCACACACACACACACACACACACACACACACGCACACAAATTTTCACATCCTCCCTTTTGAGCTGGTGATGGTTTTTTCTCTCCATGTTTTTCACTGAACTTGTGAAAGGCTCAAGTGACAAATTTGAAATGTTTCTGGGCTCTTGTGGTGACCTCCGTTCACTGGTAAATCAGTCTTGTGGAACCTTCACTGATATAGCAAGATGTCAGAACAGATGATGAAATGATGAACAGATTGTAGTTCATATGTGTGAAAAATGCAGATCAGACCCTTCATTAGCAATCACAATTTCATGCACATATTGGTGTTGTTATGGTGAGATCCCCAAAATATTTTATGCCCTTTCTCTGTAAACCCCCCACGATAACCCATACACAAATTCAGTTACTGTGCGTACTGGTAATTTACAAAACAAAATGGAGAGCAGGAGACATTGTCAAGGACCCCTCAGGGTCTTTGGTCCCGGCTTCAAGAACCACTGGTGTAAGCTGTCTAGTTTCCTGCTGAGGGAGTCAGTTCGGTCTACTGTTTTTCTCCTCTTTTCCTTATCAGCCCTGTGTGCCTCTCCTTCAACAGAACCTTGACAGAGGGCCATTTTTCTCTCCTTCCCCCCCATCTTGTTTATGTGTTTACCACAGCACACTCACATCCTCCCCTAAATGATAGCCCCTCTGCTGTCAGCACACAAGAGTCAAATTAGAGAGCGAGGCTATTGCTATGCTAGGTTGGCTATGATGGAGACTCTGTTCCAACACATGTTCCAACATCATCCTTGATATCCTTAACGCAATTCTGTGAAGAAGTGTTAATGCATGGAATATAATTTCATGTGTACTATGCATAATTTATTGCATCACGATTGACGCCATATGCCTGCTCCTTCCGTACATATGTGGTACAATGTCTGTGTGCACATTTCCTGTTAATTTATTCCATTACACTGAAGATTTGAATCTATTCTTTGATTAATTTATAACAAAGCAGAAGACGATAATCCAGATAATCACCACTTGGTCTTGATTTTCATGGTTTTGGCCTTTATTTCTATTGGTTATAATAGCATTATACTCACCAAAATAATTGCTGAGATCTGGGAATACAGTGCTACAACAGACGGGCAAGAAACACAAGGTTCACAGAGTTTATCAACACGCCAAAAAGTAAGACAGATGATCTACACAGGTTTTCATTTGGAGGTAAAACCCAATGTGAGTACCTGCAAAATGCTGGTAGTAATCCCACATCCCAGAAAAATGATGTACAACTGCTGTGATTGATGACAGTTCTTGTATTTCTTGGTCCATCTAACTCTTTGTTTTAGCAATGATGTCACATTCCTAAAATCTCAGCAATTAACTTGGGGTGTATCATGCTATTATTGCTGATTGCTGATAATGTTATTTTTACTCCCTGGGTGGTTCCATGCCTCAGAACACGAAGAAAAAGATGAGGGTGAGATTGTTGTTGCCTCATCCTTTCCTGCTTTTTATCGGTCCTTGGGAACCGTTACTCTGTCAGGGAAGAGAAACCTCAGTCTAAATTGTTGCATCAGATTAAATCAGTTTTATGTCGGAAAACCTTTATATCGTATGTTCTCCGTAGGGGGCAGCACTACTGGTCCAGGTTGCCAGAGAAGAAAAAGAAGTATGGAACGCTTAAGCTGTCTACTTACTCTGCAACCTGGCACATATATCTAAATCTTCAATTACAACCAAGGAACCTGCGTTTCTATAAGAGATTAAATGACCTTGACTGCAGACTTGTTGCTGTAAACATACAGAACACTTTGAATTCTACACATTCTCTTCTATCAGGCCTAAGCAGTTGTATTTGTTTACATCATCGCCAGACTGCCTGGGGAGAACGGCTATTTTTATGGCATGCTTTGTTTGGTTGATTGTTGTTGCAAAGGGAGGAAGTGGCAAGGTTTGCTCAGGGAGTGAGGAAGAAGGAGTTGTGTGACTACAGAGGTAACAGGGGGGATAGAAGGGGGGACAGAGGGGGGGAGAGAAGGATGCGGGGAGGGGGTCTCGGGCTGCCTTACAGGGATGGCAGTCTGTAATTAATTTTGCATGCATCTCGCTCCCTTCTCGCATTTGTTTTGTTCTTTTTCAAAGTAGAACTCTTTAGGAAAGTGCTGAATTTCCAGGCATGAGAGACTGTTGAGTACAATCTGTATGATGTAAATGTGAGGCCAAGAGTATGAGGTCACTCTTAAATTCTTGGACTAGTTTGAGGATCTACTTTTTTGAGCAAAAAAGTATTTTGATTAACAACTAGTAGACTTTAAAAAAGGCTTAATATTCCCGCACAAATGATATACTGATACTTTAACCTTTTATCAAGACTAACATGTCAATATCTATGTGTCTCCACATTACAGATGTCTCTGAGATTGACAAGACTGGCACCAGCAATGGAGGTGAGTAAATATTCTTTTTTTTTACCCACTGAGCTACCCCCTATCGGTGCTGTGACGCATCACAGAAATCCTGCCACTTAACAGAAACCTCCCTGCTGTCTGCTGCCCACATCCCTTCCTCTATTTCCTGCTTTTCTGCTTCTGCTACTTGCGGGTGGATATTTCTGTCAACATACCTGCCTACAATCATAAATTATCACAGAACGAATTAGTGCTGTGATTATATGTTGGATGCACTGAAATTTCAGTGGTAAGCAGTTCCAGCCAGCATCAGAGTCAGAGTCAGAGCTGTAATGTAGATTCTTGTTGAGATTGAAAACAAAAAACACTGTTATTAGACTCTGAGTTGCTCACATCCAGTCCAGTACTGATGTCACAAAGTTCCTGTTAGCAACAATGTACCTATAAACAACTTGACTGAGAGATTGTTTAGGTAAATTGGTGCTTGCCTGCAGAGAATGAAGGGCAACATATTGCTTGTTTATCATTGGCTTTCATATTTTCCCTCTTCCCCTCTCTATTCTTCTCTTTTCATTCCGCTTCTCATGTCTAGAGGAGATAAAAGATCATGTCGAGATCTCAGAGGAACCTGACTCAGTTTTAACTGACAGCATTCAGTCCAAAGGTAAGGGCGCGGAGGAAGCACTCACACTTGCTCACGTCTCTATTTATAAGCGGATTCTTATTAGTGGCCACAGCTGCTGAATTAAAATTCACTTCATCCCGAGAAGCCTCAGCGCTGTGCAGCCGAGTGTTACCCAGCTTCACCCTCCTTGTCTCAGTTTCTTCTTTTTTTTTTTTTTTCCTCCTGCAAACCCCATCAACTCCTCCCCGTCTGTCTCCATCTCCTTGTCTCTGTAGGGGTAGGCGTCAGCCAGGCAGTTTGTACGTGCTCCTCCAGGGCCAAATGCATTTGTAAATCCTCTCTTCCCATTTCAGGTCCACAGCTATGACCCTGATATTTTGGTATAAACGTGTCAGCACGTCTTTGGAGATTGAGTGTGATGAATTACCCGCAAACTCAACTTTCAGACATTTAATAAATCAAGTGTGCAATGCATATTATTTTAACATGCAGCCAACACGGACTATAGGGGCAATAATCATGCCAATAAATCATATTTGATAAGGATACCACACTGTTGTTATTCTCAGGTCTCCATTGAGATTCGGGGGTAATAAGACGGCATGTAATTTGAATCTAGACATCTGTAGAGAGTGCTGTGAATTTCTGCATTTGTACTGTGTGTGGCTCTAAATAGTTGTTGAGCCAAAGAATGGGATTCAGATTTAGGCATCGAACAGTTCCCAGGTAGAAAAAAAATCATTAAGCAACTGTTGTGAACAGATTGTCGGGGTTGAATAAATAGGACAGACTAGCAGCATATGAAATAACTTGGCAGAGACAAACGGGTTGGTGCAGAAAGGAGACAGCTCAAACAATGCCAGACACAGCACCAGAGAAAAAAAAAGCTTGTTGTCGAACAACCGTGTGGATCAGGGTGGGATGGCGTATAAGGGAGCTGCGTAGCACATAGTGTGCAGTTAAAATTAGAGTACAGTATCAAAACAGATGACACTGGTCAATCACAACAGACTGCGCTGTTTTCTGAACAAAGCTGCTGGGTTATTTTATCTCTACTGAGGATTCATGTGATCCCTCACAGTGAAAACAGCACAGAGACAATGTATCAGCTTCAGTGTCCAAGTGACTGTTTCTCCTTCTGTCTGTCACACACTGTTTCATGGACATCACAGATCGAAGTTGGATAAAACTTTGAGTGATGATCAGTGTCATTGCTCTTTATTGGCTTTTACAGATTGATGCTTGATGCTTTTGTTTATTGTTAGATATTTACTAAGAGGTGCTGCATCATTCATAGTCTGAACAGTATTATGGTCCAGAGTAAGATATCTTAAAGACAACTGATCGGATTGCCATTAAATCTGGTATAGATATTTCAGGTCCCCAGAGGGAGACATCTAATGATTTTGGGTGACCTCATGACCTCTGGTCTAGTGGGAATATCAAGTCAAATGTTCCTCTTTATCTTTTTGGTCCATATCCATGACTATCCTACAAAAGCAATTACCGGCTTTTGATTAAATTTGCAGTAAATTATTCACACAAAAAATGTCCACTTGTACTCTATTGCATACAATACAGCTTATCCTCTGATCTATAGCATATTCATGCTTTCAATGGGGGGAAAAAACATTTGATTTTAATGACCTCATGGTCTTTCTTCTAAAGCCAACTTTAGGATAAACTACATTTTACCTTTACTACTAGTAAGGCTCTAAGAATAGCAAGATCATCTTCTAGGTCTGTAATTAATAATTATTATTCAGTTTACTATCAGATAAGGCAAAGAAAAGCAGTAACTCCTCATGACTGAGAAGCTGTAACTAAAGAATATTTGGCATTTCTGTCTCAAACCATTAAACAATTATGAATAAGCTGCCTATTAATTTTCAGTTGATAGACTAATGCATACAACGGACTAATTGTTTCAGCTCTAGATTTTTTCTTCCATTTTGTGCGGTGCAATGATCATTTCAGCCTAGCAGAGACTGTTCTCAATGAAAGTGTCCAATCTTAGTTTCACAGTCGCCTCTTCTGCTGCTTTTCTGCATCTCTGATATAAAACATGAAGTCCAGCATCACACAGTAATATTGAAGACACTGTATTGAATATTAAATGTGAATGCAAAATCTAAATTCAGACTTTAAATTTGTTTTCTGTCCAGACACTGTTGAAAAGAAAGAATGACCAGCTGAGGGAAGGACAATCAACCTCATCTGACAGCCAGCAAACTGTGCGAAGGCCAACTTCACTGGTGTCAGACTGTCCCATGGCAGTATGGGCTCTGACACTGGCCCAGGACAACCAGTAACTCACAAGATGCTCACATTCCCAACTTTATTTAGCCTTTTCCTCTATTTGTTAAGAAATCCTTCATTCCTGAAGTATGTATGTATGTATGTATATGTATGTATGTACAAAACCTTACTATAGGACTTGAACATATCAACCAGAAAAGATGAGCCATACCTCACTGTGTGTTAGAGTCATACATCATTTTGCCAGCTGCGTGCGACGAGATAAATCAGGTTCAAGTCTCTTTATTTGATCTGTACCCACTGTGAGAGCATGGTGAAGCTGTCAGAGGACAACCGCCACAGCTCCTACATGTTGACACTCCAGGTTGGGTGATGCTTAACATCAACCCATCTTTTTGTTTCTTACAACTCAAATACCACCACCACCACAGTCATGATGACATTCAACAGCAGAACACCTGACAACACATCCCTGCATTTGTAAGCCTCTTTGGAGTGCAACACACAGACACCTGCCATGTCTCCTCACACACTACTGCAAGCTCTAGCTCCCTTGTTTAGTCAAATCAGCCAATACCTTGATTCAGACCAAGGTCTCTGAGGCGATGTTAACCACTCCCACGCCTTTCATCTATGAACATCACTGATAGTGTCTGATCTCCGCCACCGCTGTAACTGCAGCTTAACATGTTTTACCAGGAAACTGTTCATCAACGCCCACGCACACTAAAGAGGATGTGAGTGTCTTTTAACAAATCGATTAGTTATTCTCCCCCCCCTCTACCCCCCCGCCCCCGCCCACGCCTCTTTTTCTTTGCCGTTCCCAGTGCATGCCAGAAAATTGCTTTTGAACTTCACCAACATTAACAGGAATTACAGTCCTCTTCGCTTTTGCTTGTCTCCTTACCAGATTGTCTAATTGTATCGAAGGAATCTGCCTTATTTCATATCAAACTATAAAAATCACAATCACAGACTTAAAGGAGGTGGTCCAAGTATGAATTCTTGGTTGTGTAACGCTTGCAGATGATTTGTAATTTTAAGTACATCATGTAATGGCTAATACCTGTTGTTAAATGGTTTCTTGTTTTTTTCTTTCCTCAGTTGATTTAAAAAAAAAAAAAAAATTTGGTTTCTTTTAAATGTTGGTATAATTCATGAATTACTCTCAGTGGTGCCATAATAAAGATCAGATGAATTACAGTTCTATGAAATGATGCCTTCATACTTTGATGTTTGCTTTGCTAAACTATAACAGAAACAACTAATAAAGTTTAAGGTGGAAGCCATGTCTCAGCTTTATGTGTACCTTGTGTGTCTTTATGATCGTTGCTAATATTTATTTAACTCCAACTGCAGCTGGTACAGTTGGTTTCCTCCTCAGCTCATACGTATGAAATTGAACAACGGTAACAGAGTGATCAGTCGTTTGTCTCTGGGTAGACAGAAACAATTAGTCTGTCCTGTGATCTCCAGCATGCTGCCTCTCTGGCCCTTTGGCTCTCTCATGTATCAAATGAGAAGACATATCTGGCAGACCCTCTCACCCCAGAGCCCTCCCCCTCTCTCTGAGAAACTCACTAATGGCCAGAGACCTCACAAGGAGTTTGTTATCGAAGATTCAGCAGCTCTCCAGAGCAAAATCTCTGTATCTATAAAAAGAAAATGTTATCTTAGTAATTTTTCAAATCTTTCATAAATGTTCACTGAAGTATGCAATTCCAAAGTTCACAATTCATGGGTGGAACTCCCACATGTCATAAAACTACATATTTTAAAGATCCCTAGACATGTAAAAACACTCTAGTGTTATAATTATAATGTGTGTCTAATGTGGTTTTCCCACAAATATTACATAAATTCAGATGTTTAACCGCTGGACACAAGATGTCTCCTAGATGCCTCCACTGTAAAGTCCATTCTCAGTGTTTGTGCACCGCAGACTTCAAGTTTCCACATCGCATTTGTTTAAATTGCTACTGGTCCAGAATTGGCTTCAAACCATTTGTGATGTCACAAATCCTGCTCATAGGTACACACCTTAAACTCAGATTTTCAATGAGCACAGAGAAACTTTCCACTTTCAGCAGATGAATGTGAAAACAGCCTTCTAGTGTCAAACTCTGCACATACATCATTCTGCACAGTGAAGCTCAAACATCCAACTGAAGGAACAGGAACAAAAACACATTTTTAAGTGGAAGAGGACTTAAAGTATTAGTCATTATAACCACTGTGACGTACATGAAAAATCCTGACTTTGGTGCCCCAGTGTTAAACAACAGACCAACACCAATTTCCACCAGGTTTGTCTCATCATTCTCCAAATAAAAAATAGAGACAGACCTGATGAAACCTACAAAGACTGGACAAACCGCATATAATAACTTTTTCCACCAACATTCGCAGATTCTTTTAGACTTCACAGCCAGAAACACATATCAAATGTCTGGCCAGTGTCTGTGTCACAGTGTCAGTGTCAGTGTATGATTTTATTTCCAGACTGTCAACACCAACTGGCACAGACTGGAACAGACTCGATCCAACCTGGTTCAATCAGTGTCTCCACTTTAACTTCAAAGATGCTGTCAGTTTCTTTTTTCCTGAGCCTTCTGCAGAGCCAATCCAGGAGTAAAACCATTTAGATCTCTGCAAATACAGCCAAACACAGACAAGATAAACAAAAAGCATGCCAACAAAGGCATAGAAACATGTCTCATGTTTTTATACCACAGATACAGGAACATAGTATTTTAACCATTATCCTGTTCAGAGAATTGTTTATTATTGGGTTAAAAACAACAATACAGACTCGGGTTTTTGCCTTTCAATATTCAGCCATTGTTATCGGATGATATACATTAATAGCAGAAAAATGATTAACAACAGGTTTCTCATCTGTTGGTGTGAAAAGCTGATGGAAAAAAAACGTTTCACCTCGCATTAGCAGCTACCATGTTTATGTTCCATTAACTTGTCGCATGCCAAGGGGATGTCAGGAGCGATTGTCCCTGGAACGGAGACAGTTTAAATTTTAATGACTTCATTTAAATGTTGCATGTCACAGCAGAGGGCTCCCTGGACTTGAGCAGTAGGTAATGTCAGGGGAAACGGCTTCATCGCACAGGCTTGCTGCTACGCACCGGCTCCTTAGCATACAAAACACTTCAGTGCTAAAATAACAATCCGCCTATTCCACAAAAACAAGCTGCCGCCCTAGTTTATGCCTAAAAATGTTGGATTTTCAGTCTTTCATTAGAATTGTGAGGCTGAGATTGTTCATTCTCATCTTTTACTGCATATCAGCACTGCCAAAACACCTCACAGACACTTAACCTGTATCTACACATTAAAATAAACCATGAGCACATGATAGAGAATTCATGTAGTAGCTTTGATTGACCTATGTAGCAGCCATGTTTTTGTCAGCGTCTATCTTGACAGGTCTTATCAAGGTGCTGTGAGCTGATATGATGTGATGTGCTCCGTTTATTCCATTTTCCAGATGAAAGCACGGTGGACCTCTTCTTATATAAACATGCATTAACATGTTCTCTCTCCTTCTTTCAGCTTCCCCCACTGCTCTCCCACTGCTAACTCCTCCCACTTTCTCCCACCTTCCCGCCACACTACAGCGACCCGGCGCCACGCTGGCTGTTAACGCAGCGCAAACAAATTGGAGAAAAATAATTCCAGCTCTAAAGCTTTAAATCCCAGCACAAGATAAGCTGTTTTTTTATCTGAAGTACAGTGTTTGTCCTTCATGAAAATTCATCACCCCCACAAGAGGCAAAGGCAACACTATAGGTGAACTAAGCTGAGATAAACACTCTAATTGGGATGAAAATTGACGCCATTCATTATGGATGCCTGTCTTCAAAGGCAAGGAGAGCCACTGAAATGTTGAAAGGAAATTGACTTGCCGCGTTGCTAGTTTGCTTTGAACAAGTGAGAATACGTCGATTAGACTCCACCAGCACAAGACGGTTATGCAGATTACATTTGTTGTCTGACTGAAAGAGCACGTTTGTCTCATGCTGATGGCCCCCTAATGACAAGAGAACTGAAGAGAAAGAGGATTAAATAAACTAATTTTTATCTCTCCCCTGCTCTCTGTTGTTGCTTTAATTATCAACTTGATAATGTGCTTATTCAGGTGATATGGCATATTCTCACTATTATTGTCGCTATTGTACAGATAAAGCCAGACTGAAACTATTGTGTCTCTAACACACAGTATTCTTAGTTTTATAAAGCCTACTTTTGTAATCACTGAGCAGTAATTTAAGGTTAACAAGACATGGGCCCATTATGATGCGTGTACACAAAAACCATGCATATGCCATTCCCTGGCTAGTATTTATAAGCACAGAATGTGCGTACTTCAAGTACACATGTTTTTCTAAAGCGATCTGAGGGTGATGTGATGAGGTGGAGATGAAGTATAAGGTGAGAGATGCAATCTTTTAGTAAAACATTGTTTGTTTAGGTTGATAATCAGCTGCACTGATTGTGTGATTTTTTGCGTTTACACAGAGATCTGTAAAATGCCAATCAAAGACATATTTACAAACGTAATGCTGATTAATAATTTCTGTGTGATTAATTTTTATAATTCTTTTAGTTTACACCGGAGTGTTGTTTGCTGTTAATATTCTCTTTATTTTATCCTTAGTTGTGTCACACCTTGTAAAGTCAGTTAAGATATGAGCACTACAAACTAATCATTGATTTCATTTCTGAGATATCACTGCTGATGATAGTTTACAGGTCCATGTGATGAATTAATGATATGGACTCTATAAAGAACTGCACAGCTGTGTGTAATGACAGCTGTTTTGCTGTTGCAGAACCTCACTGGTGCAATCTGTGAAACTTCACGTCTTCTTTCTTGTTTGTTTCATTGACAGGTGTACAGACAGGTGGAGCAGACAGCATGTTGATATGAAAACAGCTGGTTAAGGGTGGGTCTTCATCTATTTATGGATAATTGTGGGAATGGAAATGAGGCTTGTGCACATGTGCCCAGTTCCACAATAGGCACTTTCGGACCAAACAGTTCTGATGACTCCCTGAGAGGAACTATCCACTGGGTAGTTCCCCTCCCCACACCATCAATAAATAAGCTGGCCAGTGGTTGGTATAGCAACGTCACTTCTGCGTGTGATACAACAACAACAACAACAAGATAGAGGACGACGTGATCGGAGCTGTGTGTTTGTTGTGTGTTGTGGGTTTCATTTTTAAAAATGGCAGTTGCCAATGCTGCATTGGCTCATGTGTTCAACCAATCAACATACACTTATGTCTGGACCAATCACTGTACACCGTCACTCAAGGTTCGTCTTGTGCTGGGGGAGTACTTAGCCTGAAGTAGTAGTAAAAATTCCCTCAAAGCTGCGTTCTAAGAACTACGATCATTCCCAGTTCCTGCTGTGCGGACACAATAAAAGGGGAATAGTTCCTCCAACAGTTCTTAGAGCAATGAAAAAGTTCCTCTGGTCCGAAAGCACCTATAGACTGAGATTTGTAAAACACAACCATGCGTATGCACGGCTTTATAAATCTGACAATAAGGATGTGTATGTACATTTCTGGCTTTGTGCTGCACAGTTTTAGTCATGAATCTACACAGTTTTATGCATCTGGCCCCTGGAATCATTGGAGTTTTCTGAGATGATTTTTTTCCGACCAGCTTGCTTAGAATAACAATTTAGTGATAATCTACAAGAGTGACATCCACGCCTGAATTCATTTTACTGCTGTTCTCAAAACAAAACATTGTTGATTCAAAATATGTGTGCAGTGGCTGTGTAGCCGTAAAGTTATTTATCTACTCTACGGGTTAAACTGCTTACAAGCATGACTGATAAGGAGCAGCCGGGACCAATATAAGGTCCTGTATTTAATTTAATTGAAGACCCATTAACAATATCTGTTGATAATCCTCGGTTAAATTGGCATCATTAGCTCAGAACTGTCCTCATTATCCGATAGGTCAAAGCTTTTATGTTAGTGAACAAGCTTCATTTTGGATTACATCTAAATAAAAAAAATGTTTGTGTGCAATATGCTTCCTTTTTACAGAAATAAATTGAAACAAGAGATTTAAATGATAACATCTCTTTATAGAGCACCAATAAAGGAAAGGAGTGACTCAACGTGTTGTTCCCCTTATTAATGAATTTACTTCAGAAGTCATTAATTTTTTTTCTTCCACAAGGTTTTTTTCAACAGGCAAAAAAAAAACACTCAGAAAGCGTAATGAAAGGAAATGAAAAGCAATGGCTCTGAAATGCACAGTAATTAAACTGGACATTAATAAATGCATCAGGCTTATTTAGCTGTAACTTTGTAAGCAGCATGGTTATGTTGATGTCCTCTAACTCATTTAAGCTAAATGTCACCTTTCTCTGAGTTTCCAGGGATTCTGGGAATGATTCAACACTGCATTTAAAGATCAGGAAGTTACATGTCGAGCTGAGGGGAGGCGTAGGGGGGTTTCTCCTCCTGGAGCCGTGCTGCTTTTCACTCCAGCCAGCTGCTGTGAATGCACTTAACAACAAATACTTACAGGATAGAAAACTAACAGAGCAGTAGGGGAGCTGGGGTCAGTCTTGTTTTTCAGTTTCCCAATATTTCAAAAGTCAGTTTAGTTGTTAATAAATGACACAATGATATGTTTTTTATATATGCAAATAGTTGTCATTTCAGTATGGAATATACAGTATATTTGTTTTATCAACATTTTTAATCAACATTTTAAATTGCTGCTATTTTAACTAGATCCCAATTAGCTGTCAAATTATGTTTAATTGTGTTTTACAAACTTACAATTAAAGCCTGAACAGTACACTTTCCCTACTGGGAGTCTGCAGTGTTTCTCTCAACATGATGATATGTTGTTGAAAGACATGCCAACAGTTTTGGTAAGTTACCACTTGAGAACATGTTCATTAACAAGTTTATTAATTAGTTATCAAAGAGACAAACTGCTCTCTAATACCTCCGTTTGCACTCCTGTGATGAAGCTTCTTCTTCTCTCTAAGCAGGTTCAGTTTTGTCTCGCATCGCAGTGTCAGCCATGGACGTCCATGTGTTATAGCTAACCAAAACACATTAACCACATCAGTTTAATAATGAGCTAATAGTGTTAATGCTGTGACAAGAATTGCAGTGAGTTTTTAAAATATTTTAAAAATTACAAAATGTACTTCAAAAACACCCTTTTGACTTGAAATTTTAAGTCAAAAATGCTTCTTGGTGTGCAAATGAGATATGCAGAGCAGAACTGACAGGCATCATTTGAACTTTTTGATATGAGTAAATTAAGATGTTATAACAGACACCTGCTCTTACTTAACTCTGTGTCTTAATGACAAGGACTGACAATCACTGCAGTTCATACAAGCTGGTGGTGACAAAAAGTAGTGGACCAGAAATATTGTGGACAGCATTGTAAGCACAAGCTGCTGAAACTCATTTGATAAGCAGGCCAAGTATAACAATCGACAAGTTGACAATCTTGCACCTTTATATCAAACACTTGTCTATCCCTGTGCAAGTGCTCACTGCAGCCATCCAGCGTCCTCCCTGCTCTGCTGCTTGTCTATGCTCACCATGCAGTTATATAAACATCATAAACTGTTAGGGGTTAGGGTACTCTTACTAATTGTCTGGACATTGGAGAGTTTAAAGGTGAATCTGCCTGAGCTGGAAAGATCAACACATCAGCCACACAGTGTCAGAGAAAGTGAATGAGAGCTAGAGTGAATTTTCATATAATTTGTTCTATTATCACAGACAGAGGACCCTCTGAAAGGACTCTGTCGACTTCGCTACTCATCTCTGCCTCTTAACACACTGATATTTGCATGTGCAGTACTTTCACAAGCTCATACCTGTCAAAGGGCAGCAATAACACCTCATCCTCATCCACTCTGGCATCAGCTTCACCTGTGTGTGATGGCAGAGCTGGAAGTAAAATATGAAACCATCATTATTCCTTGTTACAGGCTTCTCTCCTTGATAGGAGATGTAATCTTAGAGGGTGAGTCCAGATGACTTTTCTATAACAATCAGACAAAACAACCTGACTACTGTCAGCACATCTGCTCAGCATTTGCCCATCTTTAGGGGAAAAGAAGTTTCAAGTACGACTAGTATTCAATTGAGCTATTTGCTCTCTTCTGAGCCTGAGGAGGAGTTTGACCTTCCTTCCTGCAGAATAAACATATCATAAAAGTAGAATCTAAATAAATGATACTGCAGTTACATAATTCACAGAGGCAGTTCAACACTGGGTTCCATTATAGATACCAAATCTGTGCTGAGTTTAAGTTAAATTTTCACAGTGTGCATTCATTTATTTCAGATTGACACTGAGATAAAGTGTTTCTCACTCGGTTTCTGACTGACTGACTCGATAGCTTTTGTTCGAATCTCTGCTGAGCAACAGAGCAACAATCATAATTGTTGATCCCGTCCCCCAGAGGTTGATTGACAAGCAAGAGTCATCCTGAAATTAACACTCCATGAAATAAAAGAGGCATTTGATGGAGAAAAAGAAAAGAAAATGAAAAGCCAGTCTGCAAATAGATACTGGGAATTCATTAAAATTGGGATGAAATTTTAAAATAATAAACAGATATTTATTTATTTCCGTGGATACGGATTTATTGGGTATATATTCAATTGCTTATTTATTTATTCAATTGCCTACGTTTTAGTTTAAGTTAGGGAGAGATTTACTTAATTATTCATTCAATTTCTTAATTTATTTCACTTATTCAATTGAAAGTTAATTCATCTTTGTAATTATTTGTGTATTTAATTAATATAATTGTGACCTCTAGTCTTTGATAAAGAGGAACCTCAGGCATCATGAGAATTTAATGCCATCATGTTGGCAACACTGTGTTCCACTTAGCGTTTCTCATCTGTCACAAGTTTAAAAATGGGATTTTAATGGATCATATAGTTGACAAACCTGCACAATTTGCCAGGAACCTTCCAGGAATGGCTTATATTTTCCTGAGCTCCATGAAATTGAGCCTGCAGTATTTTTGATTAAATTGGTGTTTACAGAAACATCCGTGTATTTTATATACAGCATTAATCTGATGTAATGATTCCTAAACACCCTGTAATGCACAGCAGAGTGGCTGTGTTACATTGAAATAGTTTGTCCAAAAAAAGTTTTTTAAAAAATATCACTAATTATGTGTGTTTATTGTGTTGATTTGATGTGTTTTGCTGCTGATATGCAAACTCACAGCACTAATCAACAGAATGAGTCACTGTCTTAAGAGCTATTCAAATGAGTCCTGGCAGCAGCCTCTCCCCGTGTGATTAACCTAACCACTCCGGGCAACTTCTTGGCCACCGTCGCTGATCACTGCTGCCAAAAAAGTTGCCACAAACTTAAAAAGTGAAAAATCTGCAGAGATTTCTGTCTGTCACATATAATCTACGGGTAGGTTTACTTTTTTTTATTGTTGTTTGATTGTTGACAACGCTGTGAAGAATTACATTAAGTTGATTATTTTCCCCAACAAATTTGAGATCACATCACAAGAAAACAGATAAGCTTGATTGCTTTTGCATTTCGGCATCCTGCCTGTCAGCACTGACGGAGCCTTTGGGGTCCTCCAGTGTTTCTGAGATCTGTTGCCGTAGCAACAGGCTGTAGTAAGTGAGGCCCTGTTTGCATTCAGAATCAGAGTTTAGCTATTGAACACAGAAAAGTGAATGGGCCGTCGCAACCTCTGTGTCCAATTTAGCTCGGCCCATTTGCTGAGGAAATGTACAAAAGGTTAGGTTATGAGTTGATTTAATGATAAAACATTTTAGAGCGTAAGATAAAAAGGCAAACACTGTTGCGATGCATTACAATGCACTACAAGCATTTCACAGGTGAGCTACAGTGTAGTTATGACTCCTCCAACTGATCCCGGTAATGGTAGCTGCTGGTTGGTGGTCTTTTTACTTAAAATATGCTGGTCCTCCCGTTGCGAAAGGCAAAATAGGGATATGAGACCATTAGGTGGTTAAGGTGACATGCTCGTTTCAGAAGCATCTGCCCACAAACCACCTTTCTCAATTACATATGTGCCATTGCATTCATTTCTCACTGAGGACAGCCTTCAGTTAACAATGAGGAGCAGCCATCTAGTGTGGTAAGCATAATGTTAGAGTGCACACGGTGTGAACCATAGATACATACTGTATGTGTATTTATTAATTCACAGATAAGGGTGGAGAGCGCTGCTCCTTCCCACCAGGATTCATTATTTTCTATTCCGAACTCCTGCTGGTTATGTTAATGTATCATGAATTTCCATAACAAAATAGGCATCAAGGTAGGCAGGAAAATCACTTCAACACAGCAGGCAATTTAAATGTGCCATTTCGCAACCAATCATTCAGAGATGAAGTGTGGATGGTTACAGATAGGCACACTAATCATACCTGCAAGCCAGTGTAGCGCTGGTGTAGGGTAAAGGACAACGTGTAAGGAGACTTGTCAGTGTCCCTCTCCTTGTTTGACTGTCATCAGTCCTTTTACTTTGTCCTCCTTATACCCTTCATCCTCATTAAGCTGAATAGCTCACAGAATATTCCTCACAACTCATTAAACCAGAAAATGTTCACTCTGGTTGGCTTTGACAGTAAGTAGGAATCCATAACATTAGTGTTGATTCATTCTCATAGCAGTATGAGCTCCATTAATAAATATATGATTCATTTAGCATCATTGTCAAATTGCCTGAGCCTGGTGGTGAGGTGCTAACAATACAAACGAGCTGATAGAGATGATTAAAATTACACCAAACACCACTTTTTAAGCTTCCCTGTCACAGAACGCCACAGCTTCCCTGCGAGATGCAACTCACAAAACACCTCAAACTGCAATATACTGAGAGATTTTCTTATTCACTGTTAATTGGCTCATTTATTCCTCTGTGCAGGGAGAAAAAAAAAGAGCAGAAATTAAACAAACTTGGCTGACAAAGTTTTGGAGCATGTCTGAGGCAAGCTGTCTGGATTGGAACAGACACTGACATTAATGGAGAGAGGCTAGAGCGTCTGCAGACAGTCCATGCCACCCGTCTCTCTTGTCTCCAGGCTAAACGCCTCTTGTCACAGCTGACAACTTCTGCAATTGATTAAGTCAGTCTTGCTGACAGGAAGACACAAGGTCACAATTATGATGAATGCTCTGTTGATTCTTTTGATATTATGGAGGGAAAAGGGAAAAAAAAGACTTAATATTCTTTTGTTGAGCTTATAATTAGATTGGTCAATCAACAAGCAATAATCCATTTTTCTCTGGCTGTAGCAAAAGGAATGAAAATTCAGTTTCTGGGGCTGAATCAGTTATTCATCCCATCATTTCATTGTGCATCTATCAGTTCACCATCTATTAATGTAGCCTGTCAGATCTAAGCTTAGGTTCTTCTCACCTTCAGCGTCTGTGCGCCTCAATATCTCCCATCTCTCCAGCTTTTCATGGCTCAATACTCTATGCTCTAATATATATGACCGATCCTTTCAGAAGCCAATTCAGAAGCTAACCACCACATTCCGGACTTCTATCAGGCCCTGATAACGTGAGGTTTGACCATCTGTCAGCGCTGTGACTGTTGGCTATAAACTTCACGCTCTGTCTTTTTATTCATCTGTTTCTCTGAGGAGAGATGCAGCCAGCGCCTGGGAGCCACGGGCAGAATCGGCAGAGGAGAGAGAAATCAATTACTGCCTTTGCCTCTGCCAAAAACAAGCCATGTCGGAGACCATCTACAAAGGGAGGACAAAAGGGGCTGGTGGCCCCTCAAACTCTCAAACCTCAGGAGACGGGGCGGAGAGCATCCTGTCACGAGCTCTGACACGCAGCCATCACTGCCACCAGCACAAAATAGGCCCCTGTCACACCTCAAAATGGGATCCAGCCACTTCATGTGCAATCTGGCCTACATCAGTGATTGATGACCACAAAGAGGAATATGAGGAGAGACAGCAGAGAAGCAGCCAAGTCAAAAAAAAGTGAAACCATTTGAAGTAGTGAGCTTTACAAAGCCCTTATAGTTCAGGATGCCTGATAGTACAACAGTGAACATCAAAACTTTTTCTGATACAGTTGAGTGGAACAATAAACTGCAACAACTACTGTGGTATAAAAGTAATATGCTGACATGAGAGAAACTCATATGGGTGTGTGTGTGAATAGAGTGCATGACCTCTCTGACATGACCAAGCTTATGTGTAATTATTTAAGCTACAATACAATGATATCTGTCACAACCTTGGCCTGTTTCTCTTTCTGAGAGCCAATAATTCAGTTTAGTTTCAGCGGTAATGACATATAGTCAAACTTCTAGAGCGAGGTTTGACATTTTATTTGTCAGTCAGAGAGTGCTTTTTCATATGGTATGGAAATTGTCATCAGTGATTCTCTATTGGCATTATATAAAACCATATGTCTCTGCAAGCCCCTCAACTACAGGTGAAGCAGGTTGACCTTAAATAAAAAGCCATTAAAGAGAAAAATAAAATAATAATAATAATGATCACTTCAAATAACTAATCTCTCAGTGAAAAGAATCTCTCAGACTCATGAAATGACTCAGCTGTCAGTATTTACTGAGAGACTTTTCCCTATCATATTGCCATGAGTGATGGTGAATGCTAAGTGACTGGATATGAAGCCAGAATGCAGCAGTATTTCAATAATACAACAAAAAATACATATTGAAAAAGTGAATACTCTTATCCACAGCTACCGGCGAGCCCTGATTGCTCCAGACATTTTGAATGATAACAAATTCCTCCCATCTTCTTGTCTATAAAGACAGAATGTGCTTTGAGGGGTGAGAGTTAAACGAAGCTGTCACCACTACAGTTCAGCCCCTGAGATATGAACTTAATAACATACACTTTTCTCCAGCCATTTGGTCCAAACCAGCTGGTGGGGCCAGAGACAAAACAAAGCATCTGGCGGGGGATACTGTGGACCCTTTGCCACAGCATGCATATGTGCGTCTTTCTGTCTTGGTATGTGCAGATGCAATAGCATGGATGTGCGTGCAATGGCGTCCGCAGAGAGGAGAAGAGTCACAAATCGCTGCTTCCATCCACACGCCAGGGACAGCGTGCCCATCAGCTTTGGCATGATTATGGGCGTGAGAGAGGCTCTGATTGTGGGATGCTGGAGCGTGAAGCTGCTGGAGGAGAACAGGGGGACGTGGCAGGGCCAGAGAAGAGGGATAGAAGAATGGAGGGGAAGCCCAGCTGGCGGCTGCTTCTAATTGGGCTGAGCAGGTTTCCAAGGCTGACCAGACCCATATGCAGTGTGGATCTAAAGAGAGAGAGGGCCACAAGCAAAGTAGCAGGGTAGGCCAGGATGCGGGGGGGGGGGGGGGGGGGGGGGTGAAGGGAGGGGTGTAAGGCGGGCAGGCGGGCTAGAAGCTGGTCACACTCCAGCAGTCACAGCCTCTTTGTGACAGGGGGCAGAGAGAGCCAGCTGTCACCCCCTGACAGGAGCACACACACTCCTCCATGTGTACAGATAACACAGGCTCAGTGAACACACAAAAACAGAAGCATAACAAAAAGCCACTTATGAAACAACTACTTTAATCAAGGCATCCTGCACTCACTGAGGGAGGGAATGAATCGGCCAAAAAACAAAAAAAAAAAAAAACATGAAAGACAGAAAGGGGCCTGATGAGGAGAACCAGGGGGTAGGAGTACACTGCATACCCGCCGGGTATTTACCGCACAGCATTGGAAACAATTAGAAGTGATTAAAATGGAGGTGAATTGACAAGGGGAGTGCGTGATCCAACTACCCCACCACCACCACCATCACCACCAACCCCCCAGCTACCCCCCACCATGCCTGTTAGATGGGGGTGTTAGTGCGTGTCGTGCTCAGGGGGAGAATTGATTCACTTCACACTCTCAGCAGCATTAATTAATGATCTGTTCTCTGTATTGTACAGTGACTGGCTGTCACGCAGTACTTTCTTTCCTAACTTCACTCCATCCTTACTTGCCTAACTCTCCTGAGTCCTCTCCTTTCCTCCCCGCGTGTCCTCTTTTCATTTTACAAAGACATAACAGAACAACACGGATGTGCTTAAACATAAACGCTGACACAAACAATAAATGTACCAATAAGGATTATAATATTGAAGCAGAATATATGTTTGCATGGAACATAAATTCTTGGAGCGTCATTCATAGGCCTTTGTTTTTATTTATTCATTCCCTTTACAACCGAGCAGATGTCTGGAGGGCAGACCACAATCCTGTTTATGAGAAAAGAGAGAGGGAGAAGAGAAAGGTAGGAAGTCAAACCTGATGTAGCTACAACACATGGCTCACTGCTGCCCCCTACTGTACTAACAATAGTATTCTACACGTTATCCAATATACAGAGAGAAGTTTAATATTGTAACCAGAATAAAAAGTGTTGTTTTCTTTATATTTTCTTATAGCCTGGGGCCTAAATTTCTGTGTGTGTGAAGATCAACACACATTCAGAGAGTATACATTGTTAAGAGTAGTGCTTTAACTGAACTTTAACACTCACTGGTTTGGTGTTTGTTTTGTCTACATCCTGCAGCTGATGCTGAACAGTTTGACATTTTCATTGGAATTTTATAAATGACAATAAATCCCCCAAAATTTAAACTATTACTCATGAAGCTTAATTATATGTAAAATACCTGTATTACAATATAGTCATGCCCACTTCTGACGACTGTACAGGCGGGGATGGGGGGGTGTTAGAGTGATTGGAGTGACTGCAGGAGTCTCCAGGGGGCTGAGAGAGACAGTAAACTAAGCCATGAGAAAAATCAGATCACCTTGAATTTGCATAAACAGTCTTCAAATGGCTGCGCAGAGGGTATAAGTGCTAGCCATCCGAGCCTGAAAAACTCCCAGGCGCGGATTAGTATTGAGTTCACCCAGGTCATTTAACACTTAAAGACAGTCTCCAGGGAGCCTATTCATGTTGGACAAATTGTTTTGCCTTTACAGCAGCTCTGCGCTGCACAGGGGTGTTAGTGGAGTTCTGAGGAGTAATTTGCCGCCTGTAGTGAGGGACACTTTGCACCCTGTTCCTTTCGCACGGAAAGTGGGGCCATATCAAAATACTAAATGGCAACAGGAGCAACATCAGCACCAATTACATGGAAATAGTCCCCATCTGGGTTAAGGTCCTGAGGATAGGCTAAAGATACAGGGAATAATGAGCGAATACTCTTTGTTTTCCCTTCTTTTTGCTTTAAGCGGAACAGGCATCTCGTAGCACGCGAATGAAAAATGGAACCCAGAACTTTGTGAACCAGCATGGATATATGAAAACTTCGCAAAAGTGGACATAGCTTGTCAAGTTATGAAGGGAATCAGAAGGTTATTGAGAAACTCGGAGTGTGTGCGTGACCTAGAGAAAATTGCTTTTGTTGGAGTTGAGTATGGCTTTGTGACACTGAGGAAGAGAGCAGGAACAGACATCCCTACAGTATCCTGTCAAGTGGGATTTACTGGGTGTAAACATCCTTCCTGTTCTATTCTACTGTAATTTTCACGCGTGGCGGACACCTGAGAGGGCAATGACATGCTGGACAGTCAGATATGTTCACAAGATTCCTCTCTGCTCTTCAGTGATTCTCAAGGTGTCCAAAGTATTCTTTGGTCTCACTTGCATCAGGTGAGCCAGCACTATTTCTGTTCCATAAGCAGTGATCATCATCCCTGCAGAAAAGCAATCAGAACAAAACGCATCCCCAACTGAATATAGTATGACTGTAAAATAGATTTGTTGCTAACTAATTATGCATTTCCCATGCAATTTATAACACAGCAATGCCTCCAGTAACACTTAACTTCTGGAGCTTGATTAATGGCACCATGCTGGAAGCCTAGAAATAGGAGGTGTGGAGAAGGAGCTCAACATCACCAGCATCAGCAGTCTGGACTCGCTCCTTCTGTCACCGCTCTCACCCGCCTCTCATAAAAGTAAAATGCAGCAGGTTTGGAAAACAGCCTTGTCCTGTTTGTCAGAGGGCTTGTCGTAAATATTGTGTTTGTCAAGCCTCAGAAGAGAAAGCTTTGGTGATAGCACTCATCACCACCATAGCACTTCATCTGCTGGTGCCAGCCACACTTAGTGCGAAGGATTGTTTCAGATAGCGCTAATTCGCTGCAGTGAAAGGTGATAAGCATTTACTTAAAGCTTCAATGAGTTTGTTTGTTTTTTCCAGTTCTACTGCACGAATGACCATACTGTATATAAGCAGAGCTTTAATAGGATTGTAATAGCAATTATGAATGATCACTTTAGATTCTAGGATTTCACGCTTTCATAACTCACTTTGTGATTCTAGATTTGGTACAAAAATTCCAACTAATTCACCTGCTCAGCGATGGAGGACAGTGCTATAGTACAAGCAAACAATCAGCATTGTGTGAAGCTGAATGATAAAGCACTATTGTTACAGAATATTGCATTTGTGATACATTACCTCTATTTCTGTTGGATCACTAATTAAGTACTTACTCATCTCTATTGTGAATATATGGCTTTATTATTTGTTTCAATTACAGGCCTCTATAAGGCGTGGCAGAGATTTATCAGTGCTGGTGCAATTTGTTGGTTGGTGTTTGATGACCCTCATTGATTTTTCCAGAAATACATCTTGTATACTGTTGGAATATGAGACCATACAATAACACTACAGTTGTTGCTCCCAACATGTTACAGATGTTTTCTCTCCATCAGTGCACATATATGTAATTAATGTTTTTCACATGTTTTTCAGTATTGAATCACATTAGTACAGGTTACTCACTTGTTACCATGTGAGAAATTTTTTCTGTGTTCACTTCCAACTGGCAGTCACTGTGAACCCTCCACATCCAGTGTTGTGTGCACAATTTATATTCCCCATGTCATATGTTAACTTCATGCTTCCAGCCTCAGATGTGACGCAACAGTGGAACCTCTGAGAATCTTGCAGACAATATACTAATCTAACTTAACAGCACTCCACTGACTTGAGCCCAGATTGAATCAGCACTACATGGCACAATCATTTGCTTCAAAAAGTAAGAAGTTTAAACACAGCTGATACTAAAATAGAAATGTGCCAGTCTTTCTGATCTAACCATGCAGACATGAGGTGTATATACAAGTAACAACTTGTATATGCGAGCAATGCTTGTTTGTAAGCATATAGTGAGATGTGTCTGTTTTTGATTTATTTACTAAGGTGGGTATGTTTGAGATGTTTTTGCCTTAGAACTTCAGTTTTTTAATAGAGTGAATGGTTTTTGTACTAATTCACTGGTAATTTTTTTTTATCTTGGGCATGTGTCTGCACGTGTGTCCTTATTAATTGCGCTTTTTTCTTAAATTGTTTTGTGATGTTCTTGAAAAAAAAACCCTCAAAGAAGTCAAGCACATTAACATATAAAAGTGTTTTTTTGTAATGCATTTTATGATTATTGTAAACCAGTGAAATTCATTGAACCAACACACTGTATGTTCCTGAATTAGAGAACATGCTGTCCTTATCTCCTTTACAAGTTTACTTTGTGGAATATGTGGAAAGCTTTTTGGTTGAGCACTATTCATGAATATTTGAAGTTCCATCTCTTTCTCCAACTTTCACAGGAGTCTAAAGAAAATCATGTAAAAGCACATCCACTCAGAGTAGCTACTCATCTGTGCAACCTGCTGCACAGCACCTCTATCTCCTCTTATTAGAACATAATCAGAAATACTTGCGGTCTCAAAGGGCTGCAGTGCCCTGCCAGCCGCACAAATATGAAATGCTTTTTCAAGGTGTTAGCTTGTCAGCTCTGCACTGAATTTATGATTAAAAGTATTTCACAAAGGAAGCCACACAAGGTGAGTCATTAAGTTGAAAGCTAATTGCCAGTGAATGTCACTGAAACAAACTTTTACATGAGTTTTTAAAACAAAATAAGTTAACTAAAGACATGAGCCCTCAAGCAATGTAAGAAAGGAACTGAATAACTTGTTTAAACTTAGAGAGGAGGGATGGAAGAAAGGAGGGGGAAATCAAAGTGTAAAACAGTAAGTTGCGATGTTATGGGAGTTATGTGTCAGAATCCCGAAACTGTGCCTTGCATGCAAACCCCATAAAACCACATCGTATTTAACACTTTTGCACAGCTTAAACAAATAGAGAGATATAACATGTTAATTAATGAGCTTTAGAGGTACTGGCACTTTTTTAAAATCTTTGGACAGTGGCTAGCTGTTTCCAGTCTTTGTGCTAAACTAGGTTACTGGCTGTAGCTTCATATTTACATACATGTAAACATTTTTCTCCTCGTCTTCTTTTTTTCTTTATTTTGTAGTAGCCTTTCAACCCCTCATTCTTATTTAATGTAATTCTGTTTATCCTGTCTTGGGGTTTTAGGAGAGGTCTTTGCATAAGCTTTCAGCTTCCTACCTCTCCTGCACAAGTGTTCCTTGTGTATGTAAAAGTGTGTTTTTATAATCTGTGGATGTCCTGTTTACAGATCAAATACCCAACTATTCCCTTATTGGCTTTATATACTTTTTCCATCTCTCTCTCTTATACCATTACATAAAATTTAAGAAACATCTTGGTTCATATCAGCAAATCTAGTGAGCCAAAAACTCTCACTTCTGCAGGAACCATTTATCATTTATCAATGTGCTCTTTATTTAACCAATAAGATCCATTGCTGCATCATCTCAAGTTCCACTGAGGTGAGACTGAGGACAACACCCAATCACTGCAACACAGTGCAGATCATATTCCCGCAGTGACTTTCACACTATTCCACTGATTGACGTGTTGGTGGTGGTTACATGCAAAGAAGACAGCTAGCATAATCAGTCTACAGCACAACTCCCACAATATTGCCCCCTTACACACTGCTAAACAAATTGAACAGACCTTCACGTACCTGCCAATCTTAAAATAACAGTACTTTAACAACAAGGTTTATGCAATCCAGTGAGGACTAAAGCTAATCTGAAAGTGAAAGGATACTGACAAATTGTTAAAAACTAATGAACTTTAAAACTTTGACATCTAATAACTTTATAATATATGCTCAAGAAAACACAGATTAATAAAAATAATTAACCTAATTAGCCTCAACTTCCAGGACAATCAAAGGACCAATGTGTAAGATTTAGTGGCATCTAGTGGTGAGGTTGCAGATTGCAACCAAATGAATAGCCCTCCCGTCTCTCTCCCCTTACCAGTGTGTAGGAAAACCTATGGTAGCCACGAAACTCGTGAAAAACTCAAAAGGCCCTCTCTAGAGCCAGTGTTTGGTTTGTCCATTCTGGGCTATGTAGAAACATGGCAGTGCAACATGGTGGCCTCCATGGAAGAGGACCCACTCCCTATGTAGATATAAAGGGCTCATTCTAAGGTAACAAAACACAACGATTCTTATTTTCAGGAGATTATACACTATTAAAACATACTTATGAATATTATATTCCATTTCTGCCAAGTCTGTTCTGCTAGATAACACTAAATTCTACACACTGGACCTTTAAAGTATTTTTCCAGTTCATGTGTAGATACCAGAATTATCATAGGGCTGTTAACATTGGCGGAAAGGCAGCCTCTTATGGAAGTGCCGGATACAGTCACAATCAACAGATGGTGAATACTGCCTCTCCCCCCCCAGGGCAACAGTAAAATTGAGCTTGTGAAATCTGTCACAATCCATGGTGGTAAATGTCTCGCAGTTCCTGCAAATGCTAATGAAGCTCATGTGAGATCCAAAACTGAGCAGGGGTGGGCAGGGAGAAATGGAGTCCAATTTAAAAATGACACTGTGTGACAAACTCATCCTTCTAGAGGGCAGAGAGTTTTTTTCTGGCCTGCGGACAGACATTCACAAATGAGCGAGGCTCAAAGATGCCAGTGACATTCAGGTCGCCATTGTGTCCGTCTCCATTGAGACTCACCCCCAACACGTTCCATCAGAGGCCTGGATAAAAACCTGCCATTGCTGGCAAACACAAGCCCTCATTAGATGGGAGTATAGTGATGAAGTTAATTACATTGAGCTGCTTTTGACTGAAATGAATTTAAAGCAGTGGGGATGCACATACTGGACGTTCAAAAGACCAGCACTCAGCTGGAATTGAACTTGAAAAAGTGCCCTTGACATAAAGCCTTCAAAAAGAGTACTGATGTGACTTTGGTTTTATCTACAAATTAACATATTCGGTACCCTACTGCTTCTCATACACATATTGCACTCTTTATTCATAATTAGCACCAATGTTTCAGTCACCAGTTCAAGGTTTCAGCTCTATGCAGAATGGTTTATTGAATCATGTAAACATCAATGTTGAACTCACACGCTCGAGTGTGTTCACTGTAAACCCAATGTCACCAAACAACGAACAGATTATAATGTGACTATGTGCGGAGTTGATAGCATTGATGTAGAGCCCAATGACAAACAATATGTGGACTCTACGTCTCGTGACCATTGCCCTCCTAAGCACCACCAACCACAACAGAAGTATGCTATCTAGTTAACTGAGGCTAAATCCAAAACCAACAATCCACCTGATATGCATTTAGCCATGAAGCAGATACAGTATTTACTTATACATATTAAAATCACAAATTTATGGGTTGGAGAAGATAATCTCATTTTATGAAAGGTTATGTGCTGTGATAAGCAGATGGCCATTAGTGCATGGGTATGAGCTTTAACTGGCAATGAGTGCAGTTGAGTGTAGCAGCATAATGCAACAGGAGCTCAGCAGTTTAGATGAAACTAAAGTATGTGAACCACCACGTAGCTCTCTATTACAGAAACATATTTATTTGAATGGTGTCTCTTAAGCCAACAAACAATATCATTCTTTACTAGAGACCTCAGATTGCATCATGCCCTTTAAAACAGCAGCAACCTTCAGAGGGAACATGCCACAAAACCAATTCAGAAGGCCATGACGCTCAATCATGAGTGCACATATTTAATCACTACATAAATTAACAGCATAAAGGGCATCACAAAGCACATGCTTAACCCTAACCAGAAGAAACACGATAATTCACAATTAATACCATTGCAAATATTGCACATAGCTAAATGTGTATAGTAGTAGCAGCATAAGAGAAGAAACTAGCACTCAGCATACGCCTTGACATTACCCACAAGCAAATATTCAGGGCAGCAATAAAACAGACAGCAGCATATAGTTGGAGCATAATACTGTCTAAATGCACAGAAATGTATGCCTGTGACACCTTTCATAACAGGTGTCTGATTAAAATAACCAAGCTGAGAATTGTAGCCAACAGGGTACTATATTCCAGACATCAACAGAGCTTCTTCATGGCAGACACTTTGACATGTCAGAGAAGGAGCCGCACAGGTGTGAGTAACACCTTCACTAACGACTATCAGTTCTAGCTCTGCTACTGTGCTACTGTGTGTGTGTACTGTGCTGGCTCACTGGCATGACTTGCAGGGATACTTAACTAAATTGTCTATTTACAAACATTTGCATGTTTTTATGGTCCAAAGGCACCTAGTTACAATTGTACAAGCCATGGATGCAGCCCCTCTGTCTCACTCAGCCTGAAACAGGCTGTTTTGTGTCTGCTCATTGCCCCTCTCTTCTGATTGGCTGAATGTTTTATGAGTGACATACACCCAGGCCAACCACAGGTAACAGATTGTAGCACACAGAGCAGAAGAGAAGAGAGAAACTAGCATGACCATAAATGACAGCAAAATGACAGCAGAAATGATACACGTGCACATAAGTGCATATTTAGTTTCTTTCAGGGGCAGGGGGTCCCGTTGGAGGGGCAGGCTGCCCCACCAAGGTAAGGCAAGGAATGTATAGTTCATCACAATCTTAAGTGTAGGAGGACAACCGCTTGTTCTTTAATTCTGTTAACTAATCTTTGATTCTTAAGGAAAATAAGAGACAGACTCCCTGGATTCCTAAGTTTGTAAGAGCAAACCCTCAGCCTGCAGAACTGACCTTTGCAACCCTCCAAGTGGGGGTTTGATCGGACTCAACAGACTCAGAAAGACCTCCTAATAAACCATTTTGATAAGTTGAATTACAATAGCATGAAAAGCATGAAATGACCCCAAAGGCCACTTGGACCAGAGGAAAACAACTCCCACCTTATAGATGGAAGACAGGCTCTTATCACCAAAGCCATAAACTAATCCACATTCCTGAGGACTTCATGAAGCCCCTTTCAAATCTGAGACAAACCTGAAATTCATGTAAATTAAATGTCTAACCATCATGTAACTTATATCATGTTATTTGTCATGTAAATACATGAAAAACAGTATAACTTTCATAGGTGTATGACTATCTACTAAAGAGATAGAAGACTTAGATTGTATTATCCTTTTATGCTAACAGGTAACAATACTGCTCCTCTATTGACAAGAGTTAAATTCCCTTATGTGAAGAGTTAATGAATGTTTAATAACCATGTATCTGTATTTTAAGTGTTTAACTTGTGATCCATTTGCTTCATAAACAATCATATTTTAGTAGTTAAATTAGACAAGTAGTTTGGTTGAAAGAATGAAGCTTCTAAAATAATAGGAATGTGAAGATAATATTTGAAGGATTTGAGTTTAAAGTTTCTTTTATTGTTAAACAATAGTCACGTCGAATGCTTTTATATTATGAAGTAAGTTATGTCAACTTATATTTAAATATGTTTCTGAAAGTGAATATGGTTTAAGTTGTGTAAATAGTTCGAGAAAGTTGAACTAATGAAGGTTGTATGCTTAGACATCGTGAAGTGTTAATATGAAGGTTAATGTTTGTTATTAGAAGAATTGACTTATCATGAATCATGTAAATTGCTTAACTGTTTTTGAATGGTTTTATAAATATGATACAAGCTGACAGGACCGTTATTAATCAGAAATATCACGAATGCTTGGACTCTATGAAAAGAATGTGTTTACAGCTTTAATGTGAAATAATAGGCAACATTGACTTGAAGGGTGAGTTTTTGCATGTAAAAACTCAGAATTAGATTTCACCAAATTCCTTTACTTCAGGAGACGCAGGCTGCAAACCACCAGCCACACCTAAAGCCCCTAGAGCAAAGAAACTGAACATTCATCAATAATTCGGCGCGGGACCCTTTAGAAGACACCCAAACTCCTCCCGTTTTATTCTAACTTATAAAAACAGCCTCAAAGAGATTCCTCTTAGAGCTGGCCTCCAAGAACTCAAGAAAGCCCTTAAGACGTCTCTTTTGTTTTTCACCCAAATATATCCGTATTGAATCTTTTATTGCAACAAGTTAATTTGTTTCATTAGTAACATTTAGTCTTAAGTATTTCCACGTACAGTAATTTAATTTGAAGTAAACACGTACAGTATTTTATTTTGAAGTAGACGCCGCTGAAGACTTGATCGTAGTCAGACTAAACTTTATTCGACACTCAACTTAAGTTACTACAAGCCAACCAAAAGCCTGAATCTGCAACTTAAACCCTTGAAGAAGAAAAAGAAGAAGAAGAAGAAGAAAAAGAGGAGCGCTTGAAACTGCTCTCTGAGAGCAAGACTGCAACCCAGAAGTGAAGCCGGCCTGAAGACTCTGCCAGAGCAGCCTGAGACGGCTTGATTCTTCACCGATATTCAACGCCTCTGCATCCACTGAGATGCGCTACAGCCCACAGCTGATCCGGGCTCTTCCACTTCAACACCGCTGGTGATGCTGCGTCAAACAACGCTGGACCTGCCAAGATGACGCCTCTACCACAACAAGACACCTCAACAGTAAGGCATAACATGGCTTTGTGATCAAGGGTTGATGTCGAATAACGTTAAAATTAAAAAAATTATTTAGAGAAATTGAATTAGCTTTTCCCTTAGCATTAAGCCTCGAGTCACGCACTTCGAGCCACTCTTGCGGAATAATTTTCTTTATTAAATTTTTTATCATTCTTAGGCCTTATTTATTTATTTTACTCTCTTTTTATTTATAATTTTCTGTATATTATCTGTATATATTATATTATCTATGCCTTATCATGTATCCTCAAGACGTTTAGCTATTAATAAATGTCTTCATTTATCCAAAAAGTGTTTAGTTGTTTCTTTGAGCTGCAGTAAACAGAGGTCACTATTTGGGACAAGAATTTACGATTATGGGACTGATTCATTGATTAAACTGAACAAGGGTTAGTGCTCCCTCCTGGCACTAACAAATCCTAACCAAAAAGGAGGCGGTGCCCTAATGACGAAGTAATTCATTAATAAAGTATTAATACTCCTACATAAGGAAGGCCAAACAACTTTTTTTAAAGGAAGTCTCTGAATAAGGACCGAGCGTTTTGATACTTTCACAGTATTTATTTAGCACCTAGACCTGCTTTATAATCAACAAAGAAATGGAAGTCTCCCTTTCTAAAATATGTCCCCTTTAAAATGGCTTAAAGTCACCATAAAGACATCATCCTGTATGTAATCTGGTTACAAGCAACTCAAACCAACAGTCACTGCTAAGCACAACTACCTAAATCGGGCTAAGGCATTGCCTCGCAACATACAGTACATGTTAGCAAAAGCAGAAAATACTTAGCCTGTTTAAGTAATGCAGTGGTTTGACATCTCAGTGGAGAATAAATCTGTCCTGTCACCACATCAAGAACAGGACAACTCCAGCTTCCTCCCTAATCACATGCAGGCATTTGTGGCCTGCATGTGATTTGACAAATGGCTGCAAATAACACCTGGAGCAGCAGGTGGACTAGGTAAGCAAACACAATAGATCCTTTTCACAGCAGACATTTTGGAAAGCAGTACAGATGTAAATAATAACAGTAATGATGGCTCCATTCATTTAAATGTCCCAGAAAGCCATGTCAGTAATGAGACTGACTCACCTAATGCAGTCATGATTAATTTTTATTAATTCCACCTGTGTTCTTTCTGCTTTGACAAGTCAAACTGTCTGCTGTGAGGGTCTATTATCTCCTCCACAAAGCAATCTAGGTAAGTATTCTGATTGGGCTGTTGACAGCCAAGTGTGCATATGGTAGTGGCAGGTTTGTTTGTTTTAGCTGTTTGCAGATAATGCACAACAACAGGAATGTCTGAGTGAGAAGAGCGGCTTGAATGCACCGCCCGATTATGAAGGGGGTGTAGCAGAAAATAAAGTCAGGCGTGAGCATTGCACTTGGGTAGTTTATCTGAACTAGCTTGTATACACTGCCCTCCATTAAACTATGTAGATTTTTCATTTTCCAAGATGCTAATGCTGAGTATAATGTAAGTAAAAATTGACTTGACTTTACTTGTAATATACAGTGGTTGAGTATGAACCAAACCAGTAAAGCTGCGGGCTGACATTTGCACTTAAATATTCAGTCCAATGCTTTACAGATTACCTATATCCACACATGGGTGTGCAATATAGGGCAAACTCACCACCAGCATTATAAATGATCTGTGCTGATCTGTTGGCCTCTTTTCCAAAGGCCCTGTATGACAGGTTAAATTGGGAAGCAAGCCTCTCTGAAAGATGAAGTCTTGGTTTAACAAGATGTTTTTATTTTAGAGCAAAGCTTAATTTGTATCCAGGAAACTGACTCTTCAGGCAAAAGAAACTACAGGAGACGGGGAAGTTTTATGTTTGCCAGCCTAAAACAGATTTAATTATAAAATATTATATAAACATCATCAGGACCAATTTACAGCTACACAGAAGGTCGTGGATTAGCCCTCAAAACCTCTGAAGAAAAAGTGAATCATTAAATTTCTGTGGCTACTACGGGCAGGCAGAATGATCAAGATAGGCGCAAAAAAAAAGATTTAGCCCATCACCGGCTAAGCAATGAGAGAACTGACTAGGTCACGTTCACATGCTTCCAAAGGAGGAGGTAAACAAATTATCCTGTTATGTGCTGTCAATGACGGTGCGTATTAGGGCCGGAGAACCCAGTGGGAAATCACACAGAGTAATGATTAGAGATTCAAAGCCTACCAGTGGGTATGTGTGTCTGTGTGTCTGTGTCAGAGAATGAGCACTTCCTCTTAACCAGTCTGTGCCCAACAAGAGTTCTTGTCTATTTCAGACACAAACCAGTCAGTGAGCTTAACACGATATGGGATAGCAGATGAGCAGTGTTTTTCTAATTCAGCAGAGAGATACATTCCTAAACTTTGATTTACAACCACTAATTATTCTTATTTTCACTGAGATACAATTTAATGCCGGTGGCATTAAGGATTATAGACTCCCCCTCAATTTACATTCCCAAAGTATAGTTTCATCAAAAAAACGACACACTGAAGGCGTCACATATGGTACAGGAGAGGCAGAAAGGTTGAGATGTTAGCCAACTGCCTCAAGAAGGAACAAACTCACCAGCCCACACTGCACATGGCAATAGCTCGAACAATTACAACTTCTCAATCGCTAATAGTCGGTGTCTCATTTTGTCTGTTTGTATTGAACTTTTACTTGCAAAAATATTTGCAAAACATTAGCTTTGATGTAATCTGAAAATGTGGAAATTAACCTGTGGAAAATTAAACCCACAATTCTAATCTTCACTCCCAGACTCCCAGCCTCATTTTCAATACGTCAGGTTATGATTTGTCTACCTTTTGTGTTTTATTCACAGGAAGGCATGATACACAGTGGATGGCTTGAATGCTAATTAACTGTCTGGAGCAAAGAGAGAAAAACAACCCTTTCACATCCCTAAAGGCTCATCCTGGCTCAAACCTCACCGCTATGAGGTGCAATGTGGTTCTTCATTCGAGGCCAAATCTCCATCCTTCATGCTGGAGCAGACAAGAGGACTGATTGCACTATATTGCCCCCGTAATTTTCCATGCTGGATGGGGTCACTCAGCCAAGAAAAGGAGCAGACAGTCTTTGCCTCCAACTCTCAAGATGTGAATCAGACTCTCTCTCTCTCTCTCTCTCTCTCTCTCTCACGCTCTTCTTTCTCAGTGATGGAGCATGTTTAAACTATCCAAAATTTAAAGCAGCTCTCATACAATAAACAAGTATTGTCCTGGAGTGGACAATGTTGACTGGCAGGGGTAAATTTGTGCAGGTTTTAATTGTAGCAGAGGTTCATCTTGACCCCAGATATTGAGAATATATCTTTATAATAGTGAGTTCAGTACTAAGAATGGAATACTGATTCATGTGCAGTCCTAGAGAGTAAGAAAGAGGCTTAAAGCTAACATCAGAGAGGAGAGGAAAAGAAAGCCTGACAGAGATGAAAGGAAGACAAAATATTAGACATTAGAGAAGGCAGTGGAATGCATCAGAGTCTGAATTCTTTGTTTTCCCATGTTAAAAGCTCAACTATCAGAGCTTATCTGCATTCTAAGTGGTAAACAAACTCCAGAGGAGCAGTGGATTTACCTTCCGTTTATTTTTACAAAACATATTCACACATATCCACCTCAATAGATCTATTTTCTTACATAAAATATATTTGATATTGACCACAACTTGACATACATATATACAACTTAACCATGACATTGAGATCATAATGTAAAATCTTTAAAAATATATATTATAATGCCCATGAAACAAAGTTACAAACATGATTTTAATCCTCAATGTTGAACCTTCAACCCCTAATTTAAAACATCCCACATTAAACTAAGAACATCTATGACAATATTACTGGTGAGGTATTGGGTAAAGAACATTAACATTGTGAAAACATAGAAATTAAAGTGTTTTAAAGACAAATTCTCAAGTACTTAAGTCATTTAATATAAAAACAAATCAATACAAAAACTTCTAAATTGGTCACAGTGAACTGTGACAACACTGTCTGGTTGGGATGCACTTTTGCCATTGCTCCCTGTGAGTCAGAGTTTTCAAGCTGGGCTGTTCATTACCGGCTGTTCAGTCCTTGATCAGACATTTGACAAGTGATTAATCAGGCAGGTGGCCTCAGCGGAGCAACTGAAAGTTAATTTCCACACTTCTGCATGCAGAGATGAATTTGAAGCATGTGCAGGTGGGATAGCTGCACTTTCAGGGTGACCCCTGGCCCTCACATTTGCAAGGATTACATCCAGTCTGACAGCTCCACGCTTGTCTTCATCATGCACCAGCACGCAGCGCACATCTGAGCGCTGACGAAGAGTTAAATCGTGGAACTGGGGACGGCAGGGCTCTATGATCACAGAGCATGGGGTCGGGTGAAAGACAATATCCTCCTGCACCAGACCGAGATGGGTATCAGTAAGTAAAAGCTGGGCCAAAGCCGCAGTGCGGTTACTGGAACTAACACACACCCCTACACTTGTGTACAGTAGCAGCTGCACCTCTCCCAGAGCGACTGTTTGTTGATCCATGTTACAATGAAGGAGGTAAACCAGATCTGTAAGACTTTTCTGAAACTGGCAGCACACCCTTAAACCAGCATCCAGCAGCAGGTCAGGTAAATAAGCCTGCCAGTCTAGAGAGATCCTCGTTAAGTCTCCGCAGAGCAGTGGGTGCTGAGAGACCCTCTTGTCATCGGGGCAGATGACACCAAGTATGGCCCAACACAGCTCTTTGGTATGCTCCTGGCTGTTGGTGTACAGACCCAAGATGCTCTCCTCTGTAGTCCCCGTCAAACGCAGACTGTGACCTGCTAAGCCTATCTGCACCTCCTTCAGCTGCAACAAGGGGAGATGATGGAACAGCACCAGGAGCCCAGAGTCAGTAGTCAGCGTATAAAGGCCTGTCTCCATCAGGATCAAGAGCGCAGGACAGGGTTCAGGTTGGCTACATTTAGCGACATTCAGCCAAGAGAGAGCTACAATCTTCTGGGAAGTGAGCACTGAGGTAGAAATAACAGACTGCAGAGAGACCATCAGGTCTTGCATCGGAAGATTTTGCAGGTTCACAAGGTCATCAGGAAATTCTATCAATGTTAGACAGAAGATTTGGATGTCATCTTTGTTCTGCACAGTCACTGAATTCTCCAATGCCTGATCCTTGTCTGCAGGTGCACTAGTGTGTTTCACTGGTGACAGCACTGTAACTGTTTTGTCTCCTTGTTTTATGTCAATATCAGCCATGCTCTGCTCTTTTGGTAACTGCAGATCCCCAATACTCATATTCATTGTCAAGATACCTTCTGGGATTAGCTGCAGGTCATCTGGCAATTCTTCTGCTTTGATAAAATAATGAGTTGGGGACAGGACCGGGAGTTGTGTGGCGTGAGGACTAATGCAGCCCTGAATAATTCTAGCTGCCTCCTCAGCCTGAAGGTGTTGATTTATCTCTGTCTGGATGTGCTGTATGAGTGGTAGGTCTTTCACCATGGAAAAAATGTGACTATCCTTGAACAGTGAAAAGACATAGCTCCCTTTAACCAGGGAGAAGACAGGGCTGTTCTTCACTACAGACAGGACCTTGCTTTCCCTGACTAGGGAGACAACATGACTGGACCAGCAGGCCCCAACAGGCAATTTTCCCTCCTCTCTGACTTGCTGTGATTGTGGAGAACTCCAAAGGTGACGCCCTGCATCCTGGACAATCCGAGAAACTCTGTTGAGCAAAGAACCCAGCCCTGAGCTTTGAACTGCAACTCTTGCAGTCTCTGTCACACACATGTCCGGGATCTCCTCCAAACCTGCAGATTCATCCATCTCTTCACAGCCAAACTGGCCCTCGAAAGCAGTTTCGTCAGGTGGACAGCGGGCTGCCTGACTGCTGGGAGGCTTTTTGTCGAGCTGAGAATGAGTGCTGATCTGTGGGAGGACAGATGTGGAGCGAGTTCCTCCTATTCTCTGCAGGTGGGACATGCTGCCTAATGAGCTCCCAGCAGAGCCAGGTCCCCCCTTGTACCAGTCAGTCACAACACCTTGGATCTCGTTAGCATTCCCCTCTGGCTTCATGCCACATCCATCACCCGGGCCCAGGACACTTGTCTGCTGGAGGCTGGCATCCCCTGACCACAGCTCCTCTCCCTTATAACATGCGACTCCAGCCCCACTCCCAGCTTTCCTCTGCAGCTGCTCAGACATGAGCTCTGGCCCTGATTTATGACACAAGTCCCTCTCCTGCTCCTGGCCATCTCTGGTGGTCACCCCACCCTGTAGTGTGTCTCCATCCAACTCAAAACTAGTGTGAGGAACAGGATATTTTCCAGGTATGGCCTAGTTTACATTGTGTAGGCAGATGAGAAGAGGAGAAACGAGAAGAAATAAAACTTTAAAAGATTCTGTACAGTCATTCATGAATCATGTTTGTTGCATGCAATTTACTACAAACAATTACTGCCAATATTGAGAAATTAAAAAAAATTCCCCCTAGCCCCCCACAAACATCTTTATGTATTCAATTATATATGAATACATAAAGATATGCAGGGGAAAATGGAGTGATGAACAACAAGGTACATGTATAAGCAGAAATATTTCAAAAGTGCTCTCATTGCAATGTGCTTTCACAAAATGAGTGTCATTTTCTTTGAAACCCCTGCAGGAAAGTGTAATAGGGTTTAAATATGTGCATAATAAACAAACAGAACAAGCCAAGGGAAAAAAGCATTTCATGCCTCATAAAAATCTGTATTGGGCCTGGCTGGCGAGGGGATAGGTATTGACATTTGCTCTGTTTTGCAAAGAAAAAAGGGACTTGTACTTGAGCTGCACAGTGGCGGTATAATGTCTCGATAAACAGAAACTGCAGAACAAAGTCACTATTTGCATATTGTGCTTTAGCTCTATTAAATTCCTTAAAAACTATTAAAAGCAATTTCCTCCATTCAGAAACAACCTATAGTTTATTGTTTAAATCCTTATTTCTATTACATTTAATAAATAATGTGATTTGTTGTAACTGTACACAAAAATATGAATACATACTGTAGTGGTGAGCTTGTCTGTTGTGACAGATGTAGGAGAGCTGCTTGGCAGTTTGGATTCATGTGTCCCAGCAGCCAGCACATCCATCTGGCTGAAAAGGGACACAGTTAAGATACAAGAACAAAATAATACATTTTAGAAAACTAAAATTGCATCTTGATATGAGGAGGCGTATGCACAATACAGCTGTGTTTATATTCGTATACATGCTGCCAGGCTCTTTGTTTTCAATAGAAAATTTAATTATTTGCTGTGGGGTGACACTGGAGACTTCAAACAGTTTGCAGGCAAAAGACAAGACTGCAATAAACCCCCCTCCACACACACACAGAGAAAAACCATCCATTAGATTTGAAAAGCAAACAGCCCAAATGGCTGGATGAGATTAGAGCCACTCTACTAACTGTGAAATTAAATAGAATTTGTGCATGTTGATTTGAGGATTTACATACAATACTGAGCACTCCAGAGGGGGGAGCAGAAACCAAATATACAGCTCAGAATGATTTCTGACAGTAAACAGCGGCTTTGGTGGAGCTTTGTGTGTTGCGGCAGGTTGTCGAGGGGGAAAAGTGGGAGCATTAATGCATTGACAGCATCAACAAGAGGGACACAGTGCAGGTCCTTGTGATGATTAAAGGATTTTTGCAGATCCTGAGGATCAGTACAGAGGATGTCCTGTACTCAGTAATATTTGTCTACTCACATGAGTAAATTGAGAAACACTTATCAGGGATGCCCAGTGTAAGAAGCAGACAAAATTTTGTTCATACACTTTTTTTTCCTGTCACGCACACCTCTCATATGCTGAGGTTTACAGTCTTCTTGCTGTGGAATGACTGAACAAAATTGGTACACAACAACAGATTCATTATCAAACCCAGGGAGAGCACAGTTCACCTCCCTCCCAACTTACCCATTGCCAGTCACTTCTATCTCATCTCCTTTTGTCTTCTCATCTGCTCTGTGTTTATGGGGAGCCCCACTGTTTTCCTTTGAAAGTCTTTTGATGTCCCGGTTGCGTCTGTTCAGGCTGTCTTGGACCTGCTGCCATTCCACCTCCTGCTGGTTGAGCTTCTCTTCCATCCGCCTAGTCATCAATCATACATGCACACCCACAAAGTTTTTTTTTTCGTGAGGTAAGCAGTCCACATGATATTCAAAAGTCCTATATGCTTTCATATGCACCCTTTAACACACTCATACCACATTTCTTGTACTTTTCCAATTCATTTAATAGCTGTGAACTGTGATGAAACTCAAACCCAGATATTTGAAAGAAGCACAGAGAATTTTGACTAAAATGAAAGTAAAGTGGCAAACAAAAAAAAGAAAAGAAAAATCACAACCTTTAGAGATAGATAGGTTTGTAGGTAAGATCGTTCTAGCTGCACTAAAGCTGGTGGCAGGAGGTGGTAAGTGGCACAGTAACTCCTAGAGTGATGGATGTTAACCAGTGTAAAAACACCATTTCAGGAGATGCAAGCTGCTAACAGCCTGTTGGTGGTCAGAGAAGGCAAACATTAAAGCTGGCACTTGGCCTTCTGGCTAGAGATGGAGGATACTGAGAGGGTTGTCAGATGAGGGGCTTTCAGAGCTAAAGGTGGCCATTAAAAGCCATGAGGGTCAAACACCAGCTGGCCTGTTCCATCACTGAGAGTCCAGACTTGTTTGGCTTGAAAGAACTGAATTTGGGCTTGGCTACGACATAGTGTCTCTGTTACACAGTCCATTTAATAAAGACTGAATCAAACACAGTGGGCCACCTTTTACTTGGACTAGAAGGTAAGAAGTGGGTCCTGTCATGAATTCATATGAAGTACAAAAAGCATGTATCCATGCTAACAGACAAGCATAGCACTTTCTTTCCTTTGTATCTTGGAAGTTTCCAAACTAGGCACAGGGTTTGAACATTCATTATTTTAATGTTTCCCCAACCAAATATCCCAAATGTTTATATGATCAACTAAATAAACAAATCCATTAGAAAAAATGACTGTCAGTCTACCAATTAGCAAGCTTATGGGAAGCTACAATGCCACTTTCAGTGACCACACCATTCCAATTTCTAAGCTTCTCTGAACACACAGCTCCAAAATCTGAAATTCTTGACTCAATACTTACATAACTAGTTAGTAAAACCGCAACATTTCAGAGACTTCTCCAAATGCATCTGATAAATGCAGAGGGAACAAATGATTTGAAATGAAATGTTATTGCAACATTATGCAGATATGTTGCATCCACGTTACTTGCAGATGGCAAGAGGATTTCTACAACTTGTGCATACTTGAAAAAAATAGCATTCATCATGACATCATGAATCCATATATATAGATAGATAAATGAACCAAAGATCTAAATAAATACAAAAATGTGAAGCATTCCCTGTGCTGTAGGAGCAGGTGAGACTTTTTACTAATGCATTTACCCTCTTCCTGTCTGGACTCTCAAGTGAGAAAGTCTGTGATCCAACAGATGTATCTGATGATAGACAGGTTTCTTTTGGTGGAATGGAGCACCCCCTAAAGCAACTGCAGGTCACTGCATTAATATCCCATGTCACCCTGAGTTGCGTGGATATCCACAGCCACTGTCTGAATTCAAATAATTTTCTCTTATTTACCACTGAGGGTTATTTCCAAGATGATTGGGCAAACTGAAAAATCATTTCTGTCCTTGCTGTGAGGGAATTTGAGTTATGCGAACAGCAAGTGGAATAAGGATGGCATACATATCTTAGCAACAGGTGAAAAAGGTCATTTCCCTTAATGCCCATCTTCAGAGCTTGAACAGATGATGGTTTAGTAAGCCAAATGAGAGGGAGAAAAACACTTGAAAAATATCTGGTGTATGCACATTTAATATTTATGCTGCATTGTCAGTGAAAATTGAGAGCAAGAGAGGAATCAAATAATTAAAGTTCTGTTCGCCCTCGTTTGCCTGTGTGTATTGTATGTTTTCTATGCTGGAAAAAACAGTTGACAGTCCTACTGCTGATCCGTAATCAACACTTACAGATGTCTCAGTCCACAACTCACTCCTACTGACTTCCATTCTTGATATTCTGCACACTATATTACCAGTTTCATGCACAAACCCAGTTTTCCTGACGTAGGATAATGAAAACTCTAGCTGTGTAGTCAATTGATAGTCGCCCTGAAGTAATCCTCTATTTAGTATGCACATGCATGTTCACCCTTTCATATCCAAACCAAGCAGTGCAAAACCAGAAGATCAAGAAGGGGGTGCAAGTATCAGACTAAACGAGCTATGAATCACCTGCACAGAAGCGCTGCTTTCTGAGGATACTGCACTGTGAGGGAAATTACATGTCAAACAGCTCCACATGCTGTAAAACATCAAGGTTATCAGATCATGAGAGACAAGGGGAGTGTCTCAAATTGCTCACTACTTCAGCAGGAAGTGAATCACTAGACAGTGAATTGGATTTTGGGGGATAAAGATGTCACATTAACATGTCTTCCAGAGTTTGGTAGGCTATATGTAAAAAAAGTGAAAAATAAGAATAAACTCTACCAACTGTTTAGTATACATTTTGTATATAAAATATTCACATCTATTTCTGAAGAGAACAAAAATGAAAACAGCATTGAGACAGGCTCATATCCTTCATCATTGCCTCAGGTTGATGCAAATGCATGCTGGGATACTCGTTTACCACAAGTTCACACAAGTCAGCTCCCACAGGATAATTGATAAAACAGGAAGGGAAAGAACACTTCCAGGCATTTGGATCATGCTTTCCTAAATGTGGACAATACTTGGGCCATGACTGATGACATTTCACATGTCCACGAGAAAATAAGTACAGATGAGAACACAGATTAAGAAAAGCCTGTTGTTATTTTTTTCATTACATTCTGGGAATTTGCTGGGAAGCTGAACTTCCAGTGTACTACAATGATTTTAGAAATGGGACACAGAGCAGTTCACCTGCCGTGATTTCCACTGGCTCAGCATGAAACACTACAGGGTAGATTTTTGCATGGTCCCTCTTCTCTTTACAGCAATCCTGCCATAATTTATGGCTTTGATTTGGTCTATGCGCCCGATGAATGCTGTTCAATAAATAGGCACATAGCAGAGATTGAGGTGGAGTGGGTTCAGTTAGGCCTGGGTCACAGAGTGTAGAGGGCTATTACACGTGCCTCACCCTGGATTTTGCAGCATCACCTTGGTCAGACTCTCGGTAGATTCGGACATGTCAGTCAAGGACAGGCTGGAGGCAGACAGCAGCTTGCTCTGCGGACAACAGAATGAGACAATACTGTGAAATGAAAATCTGTGAGAAATGAGCAGCCTACAGCAGATTTGCAATTATACAGTGGTGTAATTAGAGCAGTGTATACACCGTATGTATTCAGTATTTGGAGAAATATTAAAATCTAATCCGAAATGAGGGTAAACAAGATTAAAACGATCATGTACCCCTAAAAAGAAAGGGCCATACATTTTGACTGGCAAGAGAACAGCTGTAATGTTCAACCAGGTTCCTCCTTGTGATTCCATATTGTTTTACAGTTTATCTTGAGCACTGTTAAAAACACTGTCTGAAATAAAGGGGAATGTTATACAATTTGCTATTATTGAAGTAGACTATTTTAAAGCAAGTCACACACGTCATTATGGGTGTGCTAGCACATTTCAGACTGAGCGAATGCGGAACTCTTGAGACCATCTCGTTTGGAATCAATGTTAAAAATGAATGGCAAAGACTCCTCTTGGAACCCCAGTGGGACCTGGATGTCTGTGCTTTACTTGGCTGTAATAGTGTGCAATTTTCAATAATGCAGCGAGTAGAAAGCTGTCAAAAACTAGAAGTACAGCTGTGTGTATAAAATGGCATATGAATCATTTTGCACCATAACATGGTTTAAAACACAGGAGGGAATGCTTAAAAAGTATAATTAAATATAATTATACTAAAAGTAATTTTCAGTATAATGATAATACTGAACTGAGAAGAAAGACCAGAACCTCATTTTTTGAGATTCATTATGAGTGAATATCACAGTAAAATTGTCATAGTTTCATAATATCAATGCTCGTTTCCAGAGAGAGGCCTGTAACCTCAACATATTCTAGTCACTTCATTAACATAAGGTCTAAAAGCAACAGGCTTGATCATCTGTAATCTACATATACAGTGCCTGTAAAAAGTATGTTGCATGTTATGGTTTCTTTCTTTCTCTTTGCTACTCTGCCATAAAGCTTTGAGTAGTGAATCATCCAGGCAACCGTATTTGTATGCACAGTGTCCCCTGTCTCAGCTACAGCACAGCAGCCTGTAGCTCCCTCTGAGTGTCCAAAGGCCTCTTTCTGACCTCCCTCACTAGTGCTGACAGTTTTGTGAGAACAACTTGCTCAAAGCAGACTTACAACTTCACTAAAAATGTCTTCTGTTTTATATGACTGACCGAAATGTACTTTTCTTGCATCCTTCCACTAATTGGTAGTTTTCAATAAATTTGGTAAGATTTTGTTTGGAATGTTCCTTAAACTGTATTTATCCTAATATCACACATCATGTTTCAATTGCACACACATGATCTAAACAACAAGACAAATGGCTGTGATGATTTACAATTGCGGTAGACAACTGTAACAATGAACAATTACACAAATTGTTGACATTTATTCCTATTAATAGAACAGTTATACCTTTCCAGAGCAATTTGCAGAAGACTTTCCAATCTCAAAGTTATGTTGTCAAAGTTTATGTATTAATGCATTCATAAAAGGACATTTTTCATGATTGTTTAGTAAATTTAAAATAATTTAATTGGTCCAGCACATTTCTGGGTTTTTATTCTTACACCCACTCAGCGCTCAAACTTACAAAAGCCAAACTTCTCAAGAATACTTTAACACCAACAAATTATTGGTGAGAAAACACTGGTTGCAATTTCTTAGGTAGACAAGGGTGAATTCACACAATGCTACTTTAAAAAAAAAAAAAAAAAAAAAAAGGCATGAAAGCCAAGTGGGAGCTATTGCGAGATGGACGAAAAGCAGCCAGTTTTGAAAGACGCTGCACCTGGCCTTCTCTTAGGGTCAGCAAAGAGGTTTTCTAATTTAGCACTGTGGAGAGATTGTTGATGATGTGCCGGTCTGCCGCTTTTTTGAGCGCCAATTAATCAGAACAAAAGGAGTAGAGTTTCATGCTAAATAGACAGAAAAAAGCAGTGGCAGCAGTAGTTTTTATTCTGATCAGAAAGAATCTGGTGCTGTTGTCAAGTTTCTGAGTTCAGTGTGAATCAGAGTTCAACATGAGCTGTGTTTGCTGAAGGTAGCAGGTATCACAGCTGGTAGTTATGGAAACAAACTTGTGCATGATGCTGACTTGCTTTTACAAAATTAACAGCAGACAATGCAGTCGAGGCAGCGTCTTTTTAGAAAAGATGCTCCTTCAGCTTTATAAAAAACAGCAGAATATTAAAAACACAATAAGAGAGTATGTCTGCAGCGGTTTTGGGTACCGTCTGTACCTGGCGTTCTTCTCTGAGCTGGGCAGCTTCTGTGGGGTGGTTAAAGCGAAATATGGTTCCTCTCCCTAGATGTATGATGGCACCTGAGGGGAAAACAAAGGGGTAAAGCATGAGAAAAGTGAAAAATCATCAACTCACTTACAAGCTCAAACTACTTGGTACAAAGGCTGTACCATCCACTGAGACAGACGTTACAATTTGAGACAGACCAGTTCAAGGAAAATGTGATGCATTTCAAAAGAGATGCCAGTGACAGCAATGGTGCTGAGAGTCTGCAAGAAAACCTTTGGAGGTGTGGCACAGCATCTATAATGCATACAAGGAGCAAAAGACTTTGGCCATGGGAATCTTCCTGTTATTGTGGGATTGCAGTGAACTGTCTCTGCACTGAACTTGGGGAAAACTTGACAAACGGCACAAAAGTTAGCCTACATTTTTCTCTGCTGTGGTTGTGTGAATGAATTGCCATGAAGAACACAATTCCCAATATGACTGGCAGTGACCTAGACCAGGGGGGATGATTTACTTGAGAAAAATGGTCCAGGAAAACTTGAGAAGTCTTGTAAAGCTATAGAATTGAAGTGATATTAAGGTTTATATATCAGACTCAAGCTCATATGGCCACATCCACAGATTTTCTCGAGGTCTCCTCCCCATTTTCCCCCTCCTCTCTCGGCACAGAAAATACTAATCTTGCTACTACTAATGACTTCTGACGAGTGACAAAGCACCTGAGAGGGCAGCCTGTGATGGATTCCAGCTGCTGTTGGACTGAAAATTACTATCATTTGTTCAAGAAAATAGCTTCAGATGCAGCCGTTTCTGAAGGGGATATTGGATAACTTGAAATGGTTATAAAAAGAGACTAGCATAGCCAGGCCCTGCGCTGCCTGATTCTGTGTGCAGTTTTTATCTCTCAAAAGCAAAGCAGTGTGGATGAGGAGGCAGTAAGCAGTGAAAGCTCCCAGCCCCGGCAAGCAGGGTCTGCTCAGGGGGGCAGGAGTTTCAGCTTGGCTTGGCTCTGTCCTTTGAAAGGTTAATGCTCTGGCCCACTTCAAACCTGTCGGCCCTATCAACTCCATCTGCCAATTAAATGGAGGGCCTGGGGCTTTGTCTGGAGCTTTGTCCGGGGCCTCTCGCCCTTCAAAATGTTTAGTAAGAGAAATGGCATCTGCCCTGTAGAGAGCTGTGTTCACAATCCACTCATGCCCTGAGTGTGCTGCCATAGGGGAGCCAGGGACATAAAGTGTTTTTTTCATTTGCAGATGTGATGCAGTGATCTAATATCACTGCATTCAAAATGGATGAAAGCATTATTGGCTCCCACTAGTTTAATAATTGTACATCTGAGAACAAAATCTTTTTTGGTAGCCCCCCACCCCCTTTATGTTCATTAAAGAATAATCAGGAGCATATTAGCTTTGCAGAACGCTTACCCTGAGTCAGCTGGCAGGGTTCAGTTACCACAGAGCCATTCACTGAACACAGTGCACCATCCTGAGGGATCAGAGTCACGCTCCCAGCACGGTTCTCAAACACACAGTGTTCACTGCAGAGTCCAGGCCCACGAAGGACTGCAATACAATTTAATATAAAAGCATACAAAGAAATACTGCTTATGTTCAGTCCAATGGATAAAATGGAAACTGTACTATAGTAACTATACTATAGTGACCCCGACTCACCAATATCCTGACTGCATGATGTTTTGTTGCTCCCGATCAAGGTTCTGCCATCCTACCGTGGAGATTCAAAGGTCATGATACAGTAAGTAAGATGTTTGTTTGGAAATTGGAGGCAATTAGTGTAAGCAGTGGACCTTGGCTGGTAATGATTTCTAAGAAAAATACAGATTAATGTGTATTATGCTAAGTCTAAATGCTCTATTCACTTTCAAATAATAGAGGATGATGCCAGTGCTCAGCAGGTCTTCATCGATGCCTATCAGATGAGGTAACTGGCAGTCAAGGACCACTCCACTCCCCTCCTTCCTCAGAGCCACCGTCTCCTCCTACGGGACACAAGAAAATATTCTGTGAGGGGGTGAAAAAACCTCTTTCAATAGCCTGTAGCAGGAATGGCACACAATATAAAATAAAAAATGCTGACAGACATTTAATGGCAACCAGCAGAAAACTGAATTCTTTATGACTGCTCTTCCTTGCCTGAAGGCCGAGCAGAATAGCGGCGTTCCAACCATGTGTCGCCATGAAGCAGTAGAGTGGCTAACGGCAAGAGAGACACCATAAATCATTCAGATTATCATGGCGAGAGTCAAACTGTACATTGTGCTCACCGAGCGAAACAGACGCACTGCCACCGCCCACGCACACATACACACAGGTGGGATGTATAACATGCATCGTTGCCTTTATTGACACATGGCTATCAACACTGTATGTTGCTACTAAAAACACTCCCAAGCTTGTAAAGTATATCAACTTTAGATAGCAGCAGCAACAAACTTCTTCAAACTAGTTCCATGTCATTTACAATGTGTCTGAAGGAGTATTGTATGAAAAGGTCAAACCAAAGTGAGTTCATGTGGCTTATAGCTTCACGTGAAGTGGAAGCCTGCCATGCGGTAGCTTAAGCATCAAGCTACACAGCCATCAATAGTGCATTACTTGTTGAGCAAAGTGAATAACTGGGGTAAAATGAATCATTATAAGAGATTATTTCATAGGGGCATTTTCAATTTTTTTCCCTGTATGACATGTTCTGTGTTTGCATAAATGCCAGATCTCAGGATGCAAATGAAAAAAAAAGAAACACTTAAATGTCCATATTTCACACATATAGCAACATTACAGTTACACAATTCAAAAATCAGAAATTAATGTCCACATGAAAAAAAAAAAAATCCATTCAGCTTGTCCAGAAATCCCTGCTAAATATGGATTTAATGGCAGTACAGCACCTCTCTACAGAAACGTGATAAGTAGTAGAGAAATTGATTTAATCCTTGAAAGCCATTTCTAGAGCACACGACAGCTACACTTAAACCTCTGATCTGTTCCATACATCGCTTCACTGCCTCCAACAATTGTTGCTGAGGAAATGTAAAAGCATGAGTCACACCACCTTACAGCATATGTGTCTGTCAAGGGGTGATATTCATTTAACTTGAAATGTCATTTGGTATTATTTAATTTCTAACTTGACTAAAGAGGTACAAAAGGAGTTAAGAAAAGACCAGACAGGCTGCAGACGGAGTGAGTTTGTTGAGCAGTTAATTTGGCAATTATTCAACAAGAAATGAAACGTTTAGCCTCGGATGACCTGCTAGGTTCAAAAGACACACTGAATTAAGCTATAAAGAGAAACTTAACTCTCTGAGCAAGTGTTTAAGGCCAATAACCTTTTCCTCCCAGGGAAGTGGCTGTGGTTCAATAACCCAGAGTCTACCAAAGTATGAGTGGCCCTATCAGAAGTCTTCTTCTGTTAAGCTGGTGGACTAATGCCTCACATTGCCATGGATTATCATAAGTACCTCCCCAAGAGGCAGAGCAGAAAATCTCACATATGAAGGATTCAGAGGCAACACTCTGCATAAACTAGTTCTCCTCTCTTTCAACCTCCTCCTACTCTGTTTCGTATAGATTGGACCATGAAGAGAGAGACGTGTCCACCACCACCTCACTCATTGGCAGTTGTGAGATGGGAGAAATCCTTTTCTCTAATGAAGAAGGAGAGGCATCGACCCCAGCCCCTGTACTTAATTAAAAGGGATTCTTCACAGACTTCATTAGAGGTGAGGAGCAGCCCAGCAGATTAATGCACTGTGTCACTTTCCTTAGACATCAAGAGCCGAAGAGATACTCTTATTTTCTCCTCACATTCGCACACATGCCAGAGAAAGTTGCTCCTCACACCACACCCAGTCAGTCAGTCAGTCAGTCTGTCTGTGTGCTATGAGGACAAAAAAAAAAAAAAAAAAAAAAAAAGTCTTTCAGACTGAGGCAGCTGGTGAACATACTGTAATTAACTGTGGCCTAGACCAGCAGCCAGGCTCGGGCAGCATTTAGGCTTCCATTAAAATCCATCATCTGTGGTTGGGCTGAATTTTTAATGGATTTTTTCTCAGTGCTTTGACAGTTCAGGTTCCCGACTTGGTTAATATGCATTTCAAAACACTGTCATACCAGGCCAACCAATCATTCTTTCCTGACTTCCCATCAGACTCGTCAAGTGGAGCAACTTGCCAACAGAACAGATAAGTAGGCACTGAAGTCAGAACAAGAGAGAAATTTGAATTGCTGTTACATTATAAAGGTTAATTTTCTGGAAATGAGCTGTATTTATGTCCCTATTCTTTACAAAGTTACAATGAGTGACGCATAAAAGGAAAGGCAATTACATGGACAGTTTTCAAAATGGCATGACACCCTTTGTTTGCAGTGATTGGTTATATTCCAGTATGTTAACTCACAGAAAAGAACTGGCATCTTTTTAGCAAGCCTTTCCGGTTCTTAACCTTCCCTTGATGTTATCTGTGTGTGCTACATGTAAAAGCAGAATCTCAACCAGAAACTTGTTCTGGTTGTAATATAAATGTGTTGTGTAATTAGACTGATATGTGCTCCAGCCATCATGTTGCCATGCATGTACTTAAAACTTAACTAAAGAGGGAATCATCCTGAGAAAAGCTCTTCTGGGCCCCTAATCAGTCAAAAAAAATTCTCCTGCTACGCATCTCACTGCCACTTACATTGGTTAATGTGTGCTTTGTGAACTGATTTTAGCAGTAAGATTTTTAGTAGTAAGATTGTCATTGTAGGCAGGAAAGACACCTACAAAACATGTATTCATCATATGTTTCAAACAGCGTAATTGGTTTTTATTAAATTAAGAAAAGAATGTGAAGGATTAAAAGAAAGCTGCTGATAAGAATATGTAGAGGTCATGAAAAGCTATAATGACAAAATATGATGTACAACTGCTGACAGTATGAAGTAAACTGACATTAAACAGAGCAAGGCTCAGAGCATTTGAAGGCTTAAGTTATGTCTTTGTGCTGATTGTTGCATGTTTGGGAAATACAAAGACTACCAGGATCAAAAGAAACATTGTGGTTCATTTTATCTTACTGAAATGGAGGTTCCTCCCACCACACTGTGTTACAAGGGGACCTGAGAGGGTGGCTGGGGGAGCAGAATGCAACTCAACTCGTGCAGTAGGAGTACTCACAAATCTGTGTGTGTGCGTGCGTGTGTGTGTATATATATACACACCCCTGCAGTAGACAACATTTCACTTTACCCTCTTCCTGCTTTTTTTTGTTCTCTCAATCTGTTGCCGTCTCTGTCTGGTAAGAGGCTGCTCTGGAATCCATCTTATATTAATTACTTTCTCATTCCCACATGCCCTGTAACCAATCTGGGAAGCTGACGATGAATAACTTTGCATTCTAAATCTGCTTTGAATACAGAATTCAAAACTCTGTTTACACCGCTCTTGGTCAACTTGTCTCCTAATGGCCCAAGCAGAAATTCCATCTAACGCTCAGCAAATTAACACAAAAAATATATGAGACTTGAAGAGTCTGAGAAGACTGTTCTGAATTTATGAAGTGAGCATATACAGCACTTTAAACTTTAACATGGAGGCTGGATTATATCAGCATATCCGGTTTACTTAAAACAAATCAAGTTGAAGGCATTAGTTTAAAAAAAAAAAAAAACTTTCACTAAATTCCACAAAAGTGATTAAGCTTTTGTTTGTCAAGTACGTGTGCAGAATTTTGAAATGGCAGACTTCAAACAGGGTGCGAAAGTGCTTCTCTATACTAAGCTGAGGAAAGACACCCTCTCTAATGTCTGTGCAGCAATCCATGCAGGAATCTCACTTACCATTTTTCACCCGGGCAGAATGCAAATGCACAGGAAGACAAATGTCAAATCCATAAAGTCATTCATCAAACACTTAGAGCTTCAGCAACATCCGTGTGCCTGCTGGTCACCAGTACAGTGGCCTTTTCGCCTAGGTGTCACGTTGTATCATGCATCATAACAGGTGTTTACATGGATGGGCACAGTCCTGCAGTAAATAAGCCATATTTTTCAGCTCTGACAGTAAACAGACGATTTTGCCTCTGAGCATAAAGTCATCACCGCTTCAACATGCAAACAGATTTACAACACTGTAACTTTAATTAATATGCCGGACAGTCAGAGACGAAAGTGCCATATGTCAATAATCAAGACCTCTTAATTAGGAGCAGTGACAGCTGCTAATGAGTTTCAATACACTGTCATGAATAAAGGGCTGTCAAGCCACTAAATGTCACCTGCTAACCACCATACAAGATAGAATGTTAATTACTCAGCACACACAGGTAGACGACATTCACGTGTCCGGTATTCAACGTCCTTACATAAAGTCTTCTTAAATGTAAAGCTTCACAAAAAGCCGTCAGATTGTGGGAAATATACTCTGGTACAGGATCACTAGTTGCTACTACAACTCAAGAATACACAAATGTTTTCTGAGACATTTTTCAAAAAAAATAATCAGCACAGCCAGATCAACACAACAGCTTAAATCCATGCAAAAGTTGCTAGAGAGAATATACTTCTAGTGTGTATGATAGAGACAGGAAGTCAATCCATAATTCTCACGACTGGCATGCTTCACAGTTCAATGCATAATGCAACAGGCTACTTGGCTGAATACGATGAGTCCCAAACAGATGACATTTGGTGTTATTTGGGAGGTTGGGCACAAATTCAACAGAGGAAAAGCGTTGGGTGTAAACTCTAGGTTGGCAAACCCTGGCTTTTTTGGAGGCAGCTTGGGGTTTTGTGGGGATGCTGCCACTTACAGAGAAGGCATGTCTGTTCTGTTTCTCTCAAGACTCCCTGAATGCCGTCACACACTAACTTCAGCATCATTATAAGAACTCAGCTTTTGCGTGCCATTTGAATCTAAATAGATGGAAAATTAAATTTAAATGCCAGGTTGACTCCACTCTCATTACCCTTTGCTGTCCAATAAGTGGCTCTGGCTGTTCACAAGACTTGCAGTGACACCAGCTGGTAGGATGACTTTACTGCAAACAGTAATGTCTGTCAAAACTGCTGCTGGAGGCTTCCTGGGTTGATGATTGTTAGTGTTAAAATTAATAAAGCAAACCATCGTACTTTATGTACTCAGTGGCCTTGTCTTTTGCCTGCATATATCATTCTGCGCCAAGCTTAAAATAGTGTCATTTTTACATAATATTTCACTGAATACACCTTTGGATTTTGGGATTGAAAGTGAGATACAAATGTGTTATGACATATTACAAAGTTGAAAAAGGAGGCTGAGAAAACAACGTAGGAAAAAAATCATAAGCAACAAGAGCACCTAACAAACTACTGTCTGTCTATAAACAACTAAGATCAAAAAATATAACTTTGAACATCGGGTGCCTTACTTTTTTTTTTTTTCTTTTTAAAAAAAAAAACACTTCATCCCAACTTTGCAGAACTGAAAAAAGAAAACTTTCAGATGGCAAAACATTGGGGCTTACTGTAAGTCTTAAGATGCTTCTATGATACTATTGATTAGATGAAAAAAAAAAAAAACTGGATTGCTGGAACAAAGCTGTTCATCAGGCAATTATCTCCAGTTACTGTCTTCTAGCTCATGTCCAAAAGTCAAACATTCCAAGTTTTTGTGAATCAAACTAACAATTTGTATTGGCACTGGGAAATTTACACAAAGCCTCACTTAGCCTCTGGGAAAATACACTTTTCTTACAACAGACTGATACTGACAAAGTGATGATTCAAGCCCCTATTATTCTCTAAAATTGCTGTGGAGGTGGCTGATTGAGGCCACGAGCCTAGACCATCTGTTGGACTTAGTCATACATGCATGTGACAAAGAAAAAGCCATAAAGACTTCACAGATATATAAAAGATTTTCAAATTTTCATTCAGTACTACATTTAAAAAAAAACATTAATACATGCATGAATCATTTCTGTACCTGCAGAATACTCTGAGTTTCCCCCCATTTGTTGGTCCACTCCTTGGTCAGTGTTCGCACCTGGGGGACATTGCAGGAACAGCATGTGCATTATTTACAGAGGAACACATCAAAACACCTCTGTTCTCCTTTTGGCAGATGACTCACCTTTGCCTCATTCTGATGCAGCTCCTCCTCTACGTTCACAGAGGAAGACAGCTCCCCGCGGGAAACCTGGAGTAGTAGTGAAAAAACAGCCAAACCTTCAACGTAACCTTTGAATAATATCCGTCAATTTAACATATTGTAGTATTCTTGATGGTCTTTTATGCAAGATTGAACATAAGCATGGACCTGATTGGCTTCCTCTAGCAGCATCCTGAGCCTGGTAACCTCTTCTTGCAGCTCTCTGATCACCTTCACGCTGCTGTCTTCATTCACTGTGGGAGAGTTCACTATGTTTTTAGCGCGGCTGGCATAGCGCAATGTGCTCAGGGTCTCCCCATAGTTCACATCAGCAGGAGAAATGGCTGTCGTGAGAGATCACCCGGGAGAAATGTACACAGGAGTGAGTTAAAACATGAAAAACAAAAAGAGTATTATGTGGTTAACATTATATTGTTCATTTTTTAAATACAACTTCAAGAGCAGAAAAAAAGAGGCCACAAAAACTTTAGGGAAATTTCCTGAAATGTTTTGGTGTCAAGAGTTCAGATTAACAGTACATACTTGCTATCATAGCGGTCTTTGAGTTCCCACCCAGGCTATCTTTAAGTAGCCAAGTCAGCACAGAGTTTCGGTAAGGAATGAAGATCTGCCTCTTCTTTTTTGTTTTCTGTCCTCTCACGCTGAGGTCAGCTGGGAGGTCACACAGAAAAACAACACTGACTCAGAGACATGAGGGTTCCAATAAGATATGTAGTGTTTCATCCCAGAGCTCTATAGATCTATTTTGGAGATAAAAAGGGTCATTGCCAAATGTTAATCCTCAAAAAGTGTAAAACTACTTTGCACTAACGATCTTGAGTTTGCTAATACCCTCAATAGAATTAATAGCTAGTTTAATTCCAGCCACAATCAGAGCAAAAGTTATTTTTTCCTAAAAAAATAGCAAAATCTATGATAAAAAAAATTCTGAGTGGTAAAACAAACTAGGAAAGTAATCCCGCACTATGATTCATTTTGAAATAATTGGAGTGATTACAGCAAACAAAATTACTGTTCCCGTATAGAATGCCATTGTTATTCCTCCTCGTCTATTATTGAGCCAGTCAGCTCAATAATAGATGGAGATGTTATGTCATGGTGTGTCAGTCATGCTGTTAACAGCATTTACCCAAAGCTGAGATCACACTGCCAAGGGTGACCAGGGATTTGTTGATGTTGGCACCTTCCTTCAGCCTGGTGCCTGTGGTGCGTGTGGCATCAGCTCTCTCGCTGCCTGCCAGGTCTACCAGGTGGATCTTACTCAGCGTTTCACATGGCAACTCTGCATCAAACCACGCCTGTGGCATGAAAAAAACATAACTGAGCAATCCTCGTTTAGTTCAAAAGAGGCAATTCACAGATCACAGAGGAATACTTGGGCATATAGGCGGTATCACGACAAAAGTGCTACTCAAGATGGAAAAAATCCTTTGAAGATGAAAAAAACATGTTAAAAATGTTCAGAACACAAAAACGAATAAACGGGGGTAATTAAAGCTCTTGAGGGATGGACTTTACTGACATCCAAATAGATTTTAGGGAAACTTTGAAATGTTTAACCCAATACTTCATACTGACAACATGAGACATGGCAGCAAGGATACTAAACACTGCAGTTAACCTGAGTGAAGTTGATGGTGAAGATTGCATGAGAGCGGCTGCTGACGTCATTCATCCCCGTACTGGCTGTGGTGCGGTTGGCATTTCCAAGAATGATCTGCTCCTCTATGTCACTGTGGGTGTGCACCAAGTGCTTGGACAGATCTAAAAACAACAGTTTTCTGTATAAAATATTCTGCATTTCAACTCAACTGAGATGGATGTGGTATACAGAATTAAACCCTTACTCTCGACATAGGGCCCATCCCTGGGGTGCTCTCTCACTCTCAAGCCTCCATTATCTGTGGGTGTTGTTCTGTTCTTAAGGAGATCCTGCACACGTTCATTGTAGATCTCCAAAAAGCTGGTGCCAAGTCACAAACACAAAATTCAAATTTAATCACAGATTGCACACAGGGCCACAAAGGTACAAATTAATAAAGAGTTTTAGTGTTGATATGTGAAGGCACAACACCAAATGAGAACAAAACAAGTTGCTATTCACAGTCTACCATGAAAATAAATACACAGTAGGTTTAAAGCCAAATTATTGTGCTTGCATTGTTCTGCTCACATTAGCAGTGAATAAACAAACATACTGGTATGCAAAGTAGGCTTTGGCAGAACACTTCAATCACTACTGTGGTGGGTGTTTGCAAGAAGCAAAAGGAATAGTCTAAGTGGCTGATTCAAAAACAATACAAGGCATGGAGCAATTAGGCTTTACGAGAGCGTGACAGTAATGAAATGGCAGAGACCATATCCTCTGGATATAGCCATGCAGGTTGTTTTCTGGCATAGTGTTGAGAACTCAGACATGTCACAAAATTAGATAAATGGCTAAAGGCATAGCTGCCATTATTATAATAACAAAACATGGAGGGTCATTAAGCCAGTTACATATGATTCCAACTACCACCATCTCCTAACAGTATACAAAATGTATTTTTACATTGTGGGGATGGACAACAAAGACAAAAAAAACCAAAAAAAAAAACAGTTAGAGGTTTTAAGGGAGAAGTGAGAGATGGCCATAACCAAAAGGTTAAATATTGTATCAAAGTACAAACAGTTTAAACAACATAACCAACAAATAGTCAATAGAGGTATTGGGCTCAAGTTTTTTGGGTGATATATCAACACCACAGAAACAAACAAAACAGAAGCTATGAGGTGAAAAACACATTTAGAAATGGGAACATTATTGCATCAACTGGAAGACATGTGTACTAGCTTTGTCATGCTTTGTCATTCTTAGTTCTGACTGGATGTCTACATCACTGTCAGCTTGAGGAAGCAGAAAGTAGAGCAGGGTACACTTGTTTTTTACTTGTGTACACTCCTTTTTGATGGCCACAATGCCTTTGGTTGTACTCAAGAGGTTTTGGGTTTTATGTGTAAAGTGCTGTGATTATCTGCTTGATTTTGAGATAATGAGAATAAGACGTTTTTGTTTCTGAATATTTTTGCAACTTTTTTTTCTTGAGGCTTTGTTATTATAGCATCATGGATATGAGGGATAAACTGAGGCCTTAATGCAACTGAAGTGACAATACTTGTGATGTACCATCTCTATATGGTATCTCAAGTTACATTGTCCCTTAAAACTTGTCACATTAAAACAAATGTTTTGAGTTTGAATTTGTTTGGTCTCGAACGGCAAGAAACAAACCTGTTTGAACAACTGACTCCGCATGGGTTCAGTCAAGATATACCTGAAACTACTACTACTACTACTACTATGCATTTAGGGTTTACCATTACATTAAAAATAGTTTGGAAAAATGCACTCAAAAATAATAGAGGCACTGAAAAAAGGCTTGCAGTAGCAGGCTCTTAATCCTTACATTAAAAGATCTGGGTTGGCAATACAATCATCAACATGTGTTGCTTTATTCTTTTTTACTATGGTATCATGATTTTGTTTTTACTATTTTGTACTAAAGCTGCAAATAACAAATATCCTGATGCACAGTCCCCACAACATATACAACATGGATTCAATGCTGTTACTAGAACACCATTTTTCCTTACAAATTCAAAGCTTATGAGCAACAAATATGACCACCTGCTGACAATTTCTAAGACTTTCATGAGTAAAAAAAAATGCTGTAAACTGGAAACTTTTAGCATGTTCAAACAGTTCAATCCAAACAGTCATGCACTATCACTTTAAGATAAGGAGGAGCATCACTGTATGTATGATAGCCACTCACCTGACCTCTGTACGGAATGACACGGCATCAGTCGTGCTTCTCTGAGATATTTCACAGAACAAGCCTTCACAGATCCGTGGGATTAAACCTTTATCTTCCTGGCACATTAAAAGGGAGAAAATGTTGCATTTAGAACTCTTATCACAAAACGCTAGTTATACACACTCCCATTACAATATGTTCTCTTAATTTGGATGTCTACGCTATGCTGTGAACACAACTTAGCACATGTGAAGACTGCTGAGCAACACAACAACAGCTCATCTGATATGGAGTTACTGAAGCATAAAAGCAATTCCACTCTGAGCTGCATGCCCTTGTTTTAATTACAAAGTAACAGATAGTAAGCATTAAGAGCCATATATAATTATCTAGGATGTTGACAGCAGCTCTGCCGATGACCTTGCACACGTCTCCTGGTAGACAAGCAGAAACCTCAGTGGTAATGTGAAATTTCCATTGCTGTGCAAGGTGAGGAGAGAAAAGCTGCAGGCTGCTGCCCTCATCACATTTTCTGATTAGTGGGGAGAAACATGGAGATAAATGGAGAGACTGGGAGGGACGTCTGTTGAGGCTGCCATCAGTCAGTATCTAATGTGGTGAAGAGTCAGTGCTGTGTTCACACTAGGTTAGCGTTACTGGGATTTTTGCAATGTAAGCTCACAGTGGTGAGAATATGTGACATTGGGGGCGTCCCTGGTGATTGAAGGGCTGATTATAGGGCACATTAGGCATGCAAGTTGGAAATATTCAGTTTAATCTAGGAATGTTCATACGAGAGCTACCTTTTAAGATAAAAATGCATTTAAACCTTAGTAAAAGTGCTGAGAAAGCTGAAAGAAAGCCTTACTTTATGACCCATCATGGTGTAAGATTTTCCTGAGCCTGTTTGGCCATAGGCTAACACACAGGCATTGAAACCCTCAAATGCAGCTTTCAGGACATCAGACCCCAAGTCATGGAAAATCTGAAGTAGAACAGATAAAGTTAGTTAAAATAGGAGGTAAAAAAGAAGAGATAACTCAAACCATGAACCAATTCATTGTTGTACACTACAATACAAAAAAGTTATGCAAAAGGTGTAAAGAGAAGAATTGAGATACCTTCTCCTGGGATGCAAATGTGGGGCTTCCTCTGTCAGTTGAATCATATGAGAAGTCATAAGAAAAGATCTTCCCTCTGTCCTTCAGCTCATCCTCTTGAACAGGTGAAGGCTAGAATATCAAAAGAACAGCCCAATCTTAATAAAAAAATAATTTACTTCAATACAGTGCATCTCATTTTGGGCAAAAATACCTTATGAATAGATAAGCTGTTCCCTTTTATGTGGGTTATGACCTTCGATGATAACTGCTTTTCTCTGTGGAAAAGTAGTGGAATATTTGACATCTTAGAGACAATTAAATTTTTAAAACCAAAAACTAATTGTTGTAACTCCCATACCTTTTGTTCAATGGACGGACTCGGACAGCTACACGGACTGAAGCCATTGCTTGATCAAAATCAAACAGAGCACACCTAACAGCCTGTATTCCCCAGCAGTCCCCGAGCCTGTTTTCTCCTCAATTCTTTGTTGGTTTAGAAAGAAGGCTGCCCTCCTGCAGCATATTTCACATCCAATTATCTCACCTGTGACCTGTTCTCACTTTCTCAACACACTACACAAACTGGCCACTGGGGTTTAAGGAATTAAACTCCACACCAAAAAAGCTTTCTACTGTTTGTCCTGTGACAGAAATCTTTAAAAGTTTCCATAAATACTCTGCTTTAATTTTGATCCTACTCCTTGTACATTTTGTACCAATGTGGATGAAACTGTTCATCTTTTTTCACTCATGTCTTATGCTGGATGATAGCCTATACAGACTTGGCAGACTATCTCTTAAAATAGGAGATATCTGTGTTTTTAAAATTCTCAGTTTTTCCTTTCTACTAGAATAAATTACAAAAATAAGTTGCTGGTTTAATGAATTTAAATATGTCACTTGGTAAATATATCAACACATGCAAATGGACTCAGCCAGACTTTACACACTTTACTTATCATTACTTCCTTCTATATCCTAATCAATAAATCAGTTTAATTACATTAACATTCATGTTTTGTTTTTGTTTTTTTCCATTTTCTTCTTTATTGACATAAAAATATGTCATATATAATATCAAAATATTCATCTTACGGTTTGCAGAAGAAAAGTAAAAAAATAAACAAACAAACAAACTCTGACCTAGGGGGAGTTACAGTTCATATAAAGATTTTAAACAAAAACAGGCATTTGTAGTTTTTACAGCCTTTGGATTAGAGGAAAATGTAATGATGTAATGATGTAGTGATGTAATGATGAATCAATGTACTGTTTGACCTCCTTTGTAAAAAAAAAAAGACAAGAAGTTTGGCTTTTTACTTTGCATTTATGAATATTAAATTTAGCCAATAAAATCTGTAATATGTAGCTGATAATTCAATTCAGTTATCTTCTAGTATTCCAAATAGTATATGTATCCGAAATACTATACATTTTTCATTAATATAAGGATATTAAAATTCATAATATACCCACCATTTATTTTGAATGCATGAGTCAAAGTGCTGCATTCGTGACATTCGGAAAACCGAAGACTACGCATCAATCGCCAAACTAATGATGTTTGGTCTAATACTCAAACTGATTTTATGCTGTCAAAGAACGACTTAATGGCCTAAATAGCGACTTGTTACATTCATGAAACAATTAATTTTGATTTAAATAGCACATAATAGTCCAGTGAGCAATATTTTCAAAAGGGAAGTGGAAAATTTTCTATGCGCGTGAACGCAGCATTCAGGCCTAGCCACGTTTCCCATGATGCAGTGCGGAAGAGACCCGGCGCGGACGTTCAAAACTATGGCAGAAGATTCAAATATAATTAAGCTAACAGATTTAAATTTAATTAAACTAACATCAGACACGGACACGGAAAACACGTCCGCGGCGGTTAACAGCGGAGACAATGAGACAGAAAAAGATATTAACACAGCCGAAGAACCGAATAAGACATGTAAAGTCTTAACGTTACAGATTGTTTCCGACGACTCCAACTCATACAGACTTTCTGCGGAAATCGCCGGAAAACTCGCCCCGCAGGCTGTAAACACAGGTCTAAAGGCGAGAAATGCCATTGAATTGATAGATGCCTCCTCTGAACATCGATTAAAGTTAAATGCCAACCAAAATAGTGTGAATAGTGCTGAAGACAAGGAAAACACCGCCATGTCCTCAAGCTCCACTCCTGGTAAGTAACGTGTCCCGATGTTCCCCAATGCTGAGCATCATCATCATTATTACTATTACTATTATTATTATTACAGTAACGTAAAGTCACTGGTAACAAACGTTTCTGACATCCAACAGTGTAAAAGTGACAGCTTGTCAAAATATTAACACCTTCATTTAATTTCACACAAGTACATGCATAGGATATAATTTACTTTATATATATCTATATATCTTAATGTTGTTACAATGTTCATATTATTGTTATTTGACCAAATATTTGGACAAATCATATTTTGATGCTTTGGCAACATTGTTCTCAAAACTTTCATGGCAATAAAGCTCACTGAATTGAGTTGAATTGAATTGAACAAATCACAGGGCTTTAAAGGCCTCTGGTCTCTCAATGTTAAGTTATTGGGTGGAGTCTAGTTCACATGTTGACACTGTATTACAATTCACTTAACTGTTTAGCAACAGACACTTCATATGACATGAACATGATATTCTAACTCAGCAGTGGTGGAGTAACTAAGTATATTTACTTCAGTACTAAACTTTTGTGGTGCTTTAATTGAGCATTTTCATGTTGTGCTATTTCATACTATTCTGCTCCACTGCCTCCCACATTCCTTACACAGCTACAGCTGAAACAAGTAGCTCATCATTACAATAGTAGCTGATTAATTGTCAATCAATTAATCAGCTACTATTTTAATGATTGATTAATCATTTTAAGTCATTTATGTAGCAAAAAAACCTCAACCATCCTCTGGTTTGAGTGTCTTAATTGTAAGTCTTTGCAGCTTTTCTGTTTTATATAATTGTAAGCTGAATGTCTTTGTGTTTGGGACTAATGGTTGGACTGTTTGTTTTTTTGTTTTGGTTTTTTTTGTATTTTCCAATTACTTTGCATATACCAATTTTGCTTACAAAACACAAGATCAACAAAGAAAATCAGATTCCTCGTTCTACATGAAACTATCCAGCAGTATATAAAGTAGTCAAAATTAACCCCAACTTGACCAGCTGCATTAAAATATTTATAATCCAGTAATATGTATAACTTGATATAACACTCTGAAAGGGGCAATTCTGATTTCAGTATTTTTATTTTGATGCTTTTGCTGATAATACTTCTTTACTTTATCTAAATTTTGAATGCAGGACTTTTACCTCTGACTGACTGTTTGCTATTTATACTTAAACAATGGGTCTGACTATTTCCTCTAACACTGCCAGACAGAAGCTGTGTGAATTGTAGGTAAAATGGGGACAATGGCTTTATTAGAATACTGGTCTTGCTGGATTTCATTAACATTTAACAAGCTAAAATTGAGCAAGACAGGTCTATTGCTCACCCTAATTACATTATTCTCCTCCTTATTTGGACAGAAAACACCCAAGAAGAGGATACTTCGGGTCAGAAAAGTTTGCAGGATTCCAACTTGCCTGCCAGTAAACAACATAGTAACACCGAGGACAATGATGTTGAAGCGATGAGAAGAGCGCAGGAGGAAGGCCGTGTGAACGTTGTCTTCCCTGGCACTGTAACACAAGAAGGCTGCTGCCGTTTTGTCAGCGAAATCCTCAAGTGTATTCTGTATCAGAGACAGCAGCTACCCATGACGTACGACCAGCTGGTGTACTCCCAGAAGAAACAGCAAGCTTCAATGCAGGTGAATAACAGAAATGATTGTAGCGCACATCAAATGTTCACAAATGAAGAAAAGTTGTGAGTTTGTTGAGACTAAGTAAGATAGTGTTTTCTTTTCTAGGATAAAGATGTAGTGAGCCGGAGGCCGGTGCAGTCTGCAGACATGGACTGGCGCAAGTGTCAGCAGACCCTGCAGGAGTTAGAGGAGGTGCTGCAGCAGCTGGAGGTGCTATTTTCTCTTAGCAAGGTGCCCCGAGTGCTGCTGCTAATGGGTGGCTCCGTCGTCCTCCCCAAAGAGCTGTATGAGATCAACATGGAGACACTGATACTGACCGCTGGAGATCAATGTCTTCGGGTATCATCGTGCTTAAGGCAGCTCTTCCGCACTCTTTTTGTGGCTGACCTTTTGTCTGACACCAGACCTGTTCGCTTAATGCCCACCACAGTCTTAGTGCTGGCTCACAGGGATTGCGGTGTAGGTTGGTTCCGCCCTAAACTACAATTTAAAGTGCCAACTCGTGTAAAGAACCAAATTATTGCTCTGTCTACTGATCCAAGCGTCTGTGCGGAAACAAGGGCAGAGGGGTCAGACTGGCAGGATTATGTGTGGTTCCAGGCACCCATGACTATTAAGGGCTTTAGTAACTGACCCAAAAAGAGGAGTGTGTAGTCTGAGATAGGAGAGGCTCTCTTTGAGGAGCCTGTATATTACATTTACATTTTAATGGTGGTTCAAGTGAATTTTGAACTTTAATTGAGCTGTACATATTTTAAAGAATGATGAGTTTCTACCTGTGATTAAAACTATGTTGTTTAACACAATAGTGGGTTTATTGTCACAATCAGTATAGTTATCATTTGTATAGTTTTCTGAAATACTGAGAAAATGTTTTCTCAAGAGGATTTGTTGGCATGTCTTGAAATCTTCTTTATGGCAATGTGTATTATTGTTTATATTTATGTTTAACACAACAACACACATAACATTGGTGCTATATAGTTTTAATGAGCATAACTTGAAAGGTATAATGCATCATATTGCTCTTTAAACCAATCCTTGAACACGTAGGAGTGCCAGTATCATCTGTGTATATGTTTACATTTATTAAAACCTGAATACGATTTCAACAGTGCTGCAGTTTTGTATGCAAATCAAACAATTAGAGGCATTGTAGTGTGAGAAGCATCTTAATTACAAAGATGTGCATATAGGTCTCATTTGGAATGATCAAAATCTAACACAACAGCAATAATAAAGGACGGATGCATGATAATTATGTTGGTCTGAGTGCGTCAATGGGTTCACAACTTCTCCACCTTTTTAACAAACTGGACAAGATCGTCGGCCAGCAGCTGGGGCTCCTCAAAGGCAGCAAAGTGACCACCTCGAGGCATGAAAGTGTAGGAGTAGATGTTTTTATAGCGAATTTGTGCCCATGATTGAGGGCAGTGCATCAGCTCCCCTGGGAAGGCAGCCAGTCCAGTAGGCACAAATATCGCTGTCCTAAAACAAAAAAGGAAACTTATCAGAGGCCTACCAAAGCAAGGGTCATCACATGAAAGGATACTAATATGTGTACTTGCCAAATCTGCAACGTCATAGTTTTAAGAGTTTGAGCACTTGAGCTATGAGCTACATACCTTGAATCCACTCTTTTATTAGGATTACCCTTTAAGTTCTCTTTGTAGAAGCGCATGGAGGAGACAATGGACCCTGTGGTCCAGTAGATCATGACGTTTGTCAAGAGGTCGTTCAGGCTGAATTTTCTGTACAAACAGAGCCAATACATATATATATATATATTTACAGCAAGCAACAATCATAAACTTTGTTGAACATATCTCCATATAATTCCACTGCTGAAAATACTAAAAAGGTCAAAAGGTGAGCCCTCTTGTACCTCTCCAGCCCACCATCCACCAGGTCTCTGTTCTTCAGATCAGTCCAGGAGGAGAACTTCTCTAGAATGTAGGCAGCCAAGCCTACAGGGGAGTCATTCACTCCACACCCTGTTAACATGACGTAAGCTATATTAGGAGCTGAAATACTAGTATACTGAGATCACAAAACATGTGGAACAATTAGCTTTTTGATCTAAGTTTGTCTTTGACCTGTGAACAGAGTCAATGTGATCATCAGCGAGCCTGTTTGTGTGTGTTCCCACCTGCAGTGTCAGGTTTAGTGGCCTGAATGTGAAAGTAGCCTGTTTCCCTCAAGATCTCCCAGACATTCTTCTCAAAGTAAGGGAACAGCCGGCGGACATCTTCCCGACTGAAGCCCACCAAGAAGGGCAGATAAGGACCAATCAGGAGGGACAACAGAACATTGAGCCCATTTTTTGATGTAAACATGTTTAAGTGGAGACCTTTCACGCACCTGGAAGACAGATTACAAAGAAAGCATGCAAAAATAAAAATTAACAATTTCACTTAAGATTAAAAGGTCTTGACACATTGTAACCTGTGTCAGTTTATAGCTATAAATGCTAGTTTCATCATGTTTGGGTATTGGTAAAAGTATCCTTAATCTAGGAATGTGTAGTGTCAGTGTTTTTTTGGTAAATTCTGCACTTTGCACACCGCAAACACTGTATCACACTTTTGTTAAGAAATGTCACAATGCTCCATTTAAAAAAAAAAACAACAAGTGGGAGGTGGAAATTCCAGTGCAGTGAAAACACATCACGTGTTTTCTGGAAGGGCTTGTTTTGCTGACTGTCTTACTGAGGCTTCATCTGTGCCATGTTGGTGGTGATGAGGGAGCCCCAGTCTCCTCCCTGCAGATAGAACTGGGAAAATCCTAAACGCTCCATCAGTGTCAGGAAAATTCTGGCAGCGGCAAGACTGTCAAATCCTGAACAGGAGAGATACAGTAAAGCACATCTGTAAACATCTGCTGCTCAAGATGAAATGTATGATTTTATTTAGCAACACCCACCTTGTTTATGAGGGGCTTCTGAGAAACCGTAGCCAGGTATAGATGGGCATATGACCTCGAACACAAGACCACTCTGGTTCTCTGTGAGAAGTGGCAGAATCTTGTAGAACTCAAAGAAGGAGCCAGGCCAGCCGTGAACAAGCATAAGAGGCAGAACCTTCTGGTTCTCACGATGTGGTGGCCGCACATGGATGAAATGCACGTCCAGTCCTGTATCAAATCATTGGTGTGAAAAGTAAAAATGGTGGGTGTACTTAACTCTGGGCCAAAAAGACACATTTTTAGGGACTGTAAAGCAAAGCAAACCATTCAGTAGGGATGGGACGATAAAAGACTTTGTCACAGATCACGATAAAAAAAAAAAAAACACTCAAGATAAGTTGATTGTGGTGAATTTACATTATCGGGATAATCGTGAAAATCCCCACAAGTGACTTGGAAAAGCTGTCTAGCTTGTTAATGTACAGTCCTATCTTGATTTCCTGATTTATTTTGAATTGCTACAAGAGAGAGATGTATCTTTCCAGTTATTGTTTGATTGCTTGTTTTTCACTAAAAAGGATGTTCACTAAAAAAAAAAGTGTCAGTGTCACTGTGATGCAATAAAAATATTTGTTTCTTAATGAAATGTAAGGTAAAGTGATTACAGTATGTTTTAGTGCCATTTTAAGAGTTTTAACTATATTTTGATAATTATCGGGATATCATGAATCGCAATTATTTTGGCCCGGATAATCATGATGTGAAATTTTCATATCATCCCATGCCTAGCTGTGAGTACCTTCAATTTTAGTTTTGAAGTGTGGATACTTGTTAAGCACTTCCACCTGCTTTTTCCAGTCAAATTCATGTCTCCAATAGGAAACCACTTTCTTGAGATAAGTGCAGTTGAATCCATACTGAAAGCCGCTATCTTCTAAAGGATCAGTGTAGCGGGTTCTGTCAATTCGCTCATGAAGGTCCTGTTGAATGGGGACATTGTTGATTACTTCACATAAACATGTTACCGGTTTATTGTGTCTCCTTCAATGTGATGAACATGTTAATCAATAGCCCAAAAATTACCCTAATCTCTTCATCCGAGGTTTGTACTTTAAAGGGATAGATGTTCTCATCCTCTGACAGTGGCTTCTCCCCTGCACCCCACCATCCCTCACCCAGAGGAATACTTTTGACTTGTCTTCTCCTGTGCACCATGTATGCCAGTGCTCCCCCTGCTGCCACAGCTGATCCTATCAGAAGCTGCTGCTGCTGGGCAGCATCCAAGCCAAAGAAAGCCTCCCTGCAAAGTGTGGAAATATAAAGAGAAAGCAATGAGCTCATTACATATATTTATACCTCTATAAAAATTAGAGCAGTTATTAATAGTAAAAGGCTACTTACTTCAAAACCTGCAGTCTTTGCATTGTCACTGTTCCAAAGGTGAAAGTCCACAGATGCTTTTTTTTTTTTTTTAGGTCTGCACCAGGACAGAGTTCAATAATTGTTAATCATGCGCACTGCGGTTCCAGACTTGTGTACAAATATACTAAAATGCAACCACCATGCGTCTCAACATACCTTGTTTGCTTCCCTTTAAATATACATTGACAAATAGTTTTTCCAAGTCCACAAATGGAGGAAGCAATTGCGGGATTCACTGGTGTGCAAAACGAACACACTCGCGACTGGCTCTTTTGGTGAGGCGGGGTTTGAATGACACAGATTGTTGATTGGCTGCGAGATGTGCCAATCACCTTGCACTGCCCCGCTATGACGTCGCTATTTATATAATAGGGCAGAAACATTGGGAGTTGTTTTGTTGTCTTGAGTCTCCAACAGCCTCAAAAACATGATGTGGAAACTTGTCGTTCCTGTTCTTGCTGCGGTTTTCACCGCCGGTTTAGGAGCTTTGGTGGGGGGGCTGAGAGACATAGATGTGAATGACGAGGGGGCACGAAATGCTCTCAACTTCGCCGTCGTCAAACACAACAGAGGCACCAACGATCTGTACCTCAGCCAAGTGGCAGAAGTGGTGAAGGTTCAGAGTCAGGTCAGTAACATCTGATTTGCATTTGTCAATGTCTACAGACGATTTTTCTAAACTGATGATCAACAATCCAGTTTATAAATAGGCCGCGGTGTGATATGAGATATCACCAGCTGTGAACAGGCCTGTTAAAGGTTTCGTTTTTACTCATCAAACCGGGAGAAATCTCTACAATTTTCCTATGTGAAGTAATCTGCCTGTTTACCTATTTACCGTGTAGCATAGGATCAGTGAAATAAAATCTGGCTCTTTGACAGCCACCATAATCCAATCAAATCATTTCCTGTGTCCTGAAATCACAGTGATTCAACTGCAGGTCCTCTCTGGCTTTTTCCAAGACACCAAACAAACTTCATGACGGACAATGAGTCCTGTCAGTTTCTCTTTAATTTTGTAGCGTCCTGAAATCGTTTGCAGGACTGCTACAGTTCTTTATTATAAAGGTTTACCTTGATCTGTATAACCATGTCTCACCTATTTCTCTTTACAGGTTGTTGCTGGCACCAAGTATGTCATAACTGTGAGAATGGGAAAGACCTCCTGCAGGAAGGACAGTGTAAATGAAGTGTGTGCCATCCACCAAGACCTTGCAAAGGCTCGGGTAATGACAACCTCAGCTTCTGGGGATAAAATACTATTTATTCTTGCCTGTGGGACTTACTAAACACAATGTTTAAATGGCGTACAGTTGACTTGAAGTTTAACAGTAGACAGCAAACTATCAGATTGTGAAACACTTCCCCTCTTTAATCCACTGAGCTTTGTTGGTTTTTGTTGCCATAAAGAGAAGTTAGAGCTAGACAGGCTGAAGCAAGAGGAATCAGCTACCACCCTGTGCTAATAACACCATCCCAACATACCCAGATGACTCATTTAAACAAAATAAAGAGACAATAGCCCTTAAATAATGATATTCCTGTGAAAGGAGAAAATATTTAATTGCTGTCATGAAATTTGATCATGAAAAAACCATGATCATGTGTAACATATTTAAGCTAGAATCACTGTTTTCTCATTGAACGTGGGGCATGGGGAGTTGCATCTTTTACAGTGCTTCATGAGAAGACTTCATTATACCATATTAAAAACCAAAAATGTCATTTTTTTGACAATGTTAGAATCTCAAAGATTCACTGATATATGCTGTTTTATTTCAGATATATAATGTGTATTCTTAACTTTTTTTTCCCCACAGCCTTACCTGTGCACCTTTACAGTGTGGAGCCGCCCATGGATTAACGATATCAGTGTGCTGGATGAGAAATGCAGCGTCTGAGATCTTCAGTGATGGCTTTCTTTGCAGATTAACCTTCACACACACAATACTTTGATGTGTATTTTTCTTTAGATTAACCCCACAAGTATTAAGGTTTGCATTTTCTGCTTATGCTGAATTGAAAGTCAGGGTTTCAGACTTCCAGTCAAGCTATGCAGTATAACAATGTAGAGGCAACCGTACATCAACTTTTAGAGGAACTATTAGCGGGAACTACTTTTAATACATAATCATTGAACCTTGCCAATAACAAATAATTGTGTACTGCATTTTAGCTTATTGAAAATCACATTCTGTTTTAATTTGAAATTAAAGTAACACCTGAACTTAATTAATTGTGTCCATGTGTGAATTAGTCATTCAGACCTTCCACTGGTAAACATACAGTATAGAGGTACACTTCAGTTTTATATTCTATTATTTTGGGAGAAGTACAGAAAAGTTGTTCAGCAAGGTTGTTTTGTAGGGTTTTTTTTCCAGTGTTCGTATTTGTCACCTGACATTGGCCAATAAGGATATGAAAGTAAAGAGGAAAGAAAAACTATATATATTCAATTCAATATAAAATTCAAAGTTTTTTTGTTTTTTTTTATACTTTCTTTGTGAATGTCAACGTGAATTTCCCTGCTGGGGATCAACAAAGTTTCATTTCACTCACATTTTGTATATTTTTTTGCTCAGTGAACACTACCAACACAGACTTTTATGTAAAATATATCCGGCAGTCTGTAAAAAAAAAAAAAAAAAAAAAAAGATACACATTCCCATGATCGAAAAGGAGCAGGAGGAAGAAACAAATCTTATCCGCTTTAAGTCTAAAAATTTTTGGATTAATTGGTCTTCTTTGAAAAATTGTCATGCTTCTATAGTTAAATTACTTTTAGTTTAATGGTTTAGTTTTATTTATCGTCTTTCAGATAAACTTGAAGATGAATCTTACAAATGGTCGATGTTGTAATTGCAGGTTCAGCAACAGTTTAATGGTCTCTGTCAACAAGTCTTAACAGATGGCAGCAAATGGAAATTCAAGGATGACACACACTGGAAATATATAGCTTGCTGACAAAGTTGTTGGCTTTATCCTTTTCATCAGTCAAATATGTGGTTAGTCATATTTCAGATAAGCACATGCTTGATCTAATGTCTCAAGACCTGCTGTAGTCACCAAACAAATTCAAATATTCATCACTTATGTAGCTGTTCTTCCTAGATGGTTTGAAATATTTAAAAAAAAATCCTGAGAGCTTTTTGTTCAGTATAATAATATCACCTGGTAGCAGCAGTTGAATAACTGTCACAGTCACAGGTATGTTATCTCACACAAATCACTGTCATAGTGGGAGTGACTGACAGGCTTCACAGCTTCTAAACTGATATGTTCACTGACAGCCTGGAAATCTTAGTACTTGCAATCAAACTGTTGTTTTTTTTTATATCTTAAATGAACTATTTCCTGTTGAAGGGGAGACAGAGGAATGTGCTTGGGGAGAGATGAATGTGGATGGGGCTGTTGGGATACTAGTTGAGAGATGAGGATGGACAAAGATGAGTCCTGCAGCTTTAGGCTTTTGGATGAGCTGCCTCTTGGCAGACAGCTTCTCGGGCACAGCTGATGTGATACCGAATCCCACAGTGATGGCTCTCTTTTTGGTCTTTGCCTGGCCCAATCTGTAGCCATTGATATACATGCTGAATGCCTGCTGGTTGATGGGCAACAGCAGGGCTGACTTTAACATGTGGAGGAAGCCTAGCAGCAGCCACAGGGAAAGAAGGAGGCAACTGAATCCCCTACAAGACCAGTGCGAGAGCCTCCAGCCACCTGCTTGTTGTACCACTGCATAAATCAAGCTGAGTTTAGCTCCAATAGTTGCACTGTGGTGCATTATCTCCTCATTACAGTGAACCAACTGTCAAATTCTTCTATGATCCTGCAGGATTAGAGACCATCTTTGACAGGGACTCCTTTCCTTTATTCTTGGGACTCTTATGAATCCCACAGAGCCTAACTAAAATAACTGCCCATTGAGCAGGGGAGACACATCAGGCTCTCCACACATGGGGGGAACTTTTTTCTTTCGTGAAGACATGAATCTCCCTGCAGTCAGCCTGTCCTGATAGCGAGCAGCAAAGATCACACAATGCTGGTCATAAGGTAGAAATCTTTAGCATAGGCCAGTGATGGTGCTAACCTGCTCAGACTGAGCCCTGTTTGTTGGTGCGGGCCCACAAAATACTCAATATGGCTGTCCACACAGTCCATCCAAGTATATTAGTGATACTTGAAGGCCATGGTGTTTGTATTATTTTCTACACTATTATATTAAGATTCTATATTGTGCACTATTTAATTTATTTATAAAACCCTGCTCCCAATATGTTTTATTCATTTTATAATATGAAAAATCGTCTTGCAATAATTATTCCAATTATTCCTTCACTAATACTAAAACATTGACATACTTTATGGTGAATAGACTGATTTATTTGTATGTAAGATAAACTTGGAGCAGAAATATTTCATGCTGAAATTGCAGGTTCACCAACAGAATAATGGCATCAATGGAAATCCAGGGTGACACAGCTGCAGCATCTAGTATGCTGATGTTAGCTGTGGCCCTTTGAATAGCCAAATGTGTGGTAAGTCTTTATAGACAGGCGAGATCTGGAATCCAGATGTTACTGCCACAGCAATACATAGTGTACAGTGTTCACCGCTTTGATTTTTTTTTTAGCACTGACGTTTATCTCGGTCTGTAATAATTATACAAACAAAACGGAATAAAATGAAATAAGATTCAGACAATAAATAAATAAATAAACAAAGAAGAAAGGCCTTCATTTCTAAATTTCAAACAGCAAGTAGTCTACTATTGGTGCATTTTAAATACATACATACATTAAACACATACATCTTACAATCTTACATACAGCCATGGTGCAGACGCTGTCGGTATGAGACATGAGTGATATAACGGTAAACCAGGTTTTATTTTTCCTAGGAAGGGGAAGTCATGACCCGCCCTACTGTACTTCCGATTGGCTAGTACGCGTTGCCTTCGTTGGTTGGGTTGGTTAAGTTTAGACATGAGGAGTGTTATTGGTTAGAGCTAGGGTAAAAATATCAGGGTAAGCCAATCAGAGACAAAGTAGGGCGGGTCGTGACTTCGCCGTCCTAGGAAAAAAATCTAACGGTGATGACTGGCTATTAATGATTAGCGAAAGCTGAACTCTTGAAACCATTTGAAAAGAGCAGTTTAAACCAACATTCCGCACCAGTAAGGAAGCTCCACTCCTCAAACATGAAGGTCCTGAATAAAGACGAACTGCTGATCGCTGAAGGAGTTCTGCTAAAACACTTACCCAAGAGTTTTAAGGTAACTTAGACCAGACTGCTGCAAAAGCTTTAAAACACACTCCTGGTTGAGTCAGCATATAAAACGCGGTGTTTCAAGTCCAATTGTTTGTGTTTGCAGGTCTATGGTTTCCTTCATGGTATTAACAGGAACAAACCAAACACACTGGAGGTACTTGTTGATACATGGCCTGATTTTAAGGTAATAATTTGCCGACCTGACCCCAAGGTGAGTTCCCATCAAACTGATGAATTTGATACTTGAAAGCTTTACCATTTTTATTTTTTTTTTACCATATTTTCTTTACCATATTTATTTTATGCCACATGACTGCAACATTTTGTGTTTATTTCACAGAACAAGCGCGCTTTGGAGTTCATGAAAAAGGTGACATACTACAGCATGGATGAGCAGATTTTAAGGAAAATGCTGACAGAGGAGAATGCAATTGACTGGAGCACCTACTTCCTAATTGGAGGTGAGTTCAGGGCACTGAAGATAAGGTGTCTTGTAAAAAATTGCTTTATTATGCAGTCATGAATGGACTTCTTCTCAACGCAGGTCAGTTAATAAATAGTAATAATCCATTTTATTCATAGAGTGCTTTTCAGGGTACTCAAAGCCACTTTACATAAGTGATTTTAACATGGACAGATCAGTGCAGTCTCAAATGTGTTTGGGGAGAGACTTCCGGATGGAGGGTGCAGCTATGGAGAAGGCTCTGTCACCCCATGTTGTTGCAGTTGTTGCAGTGAAAGAGAAATAACAGAGTGGTTTTAACATGTGAATCACTACAGGATTTGACTATTCCCACGACTCCATGCTCAAAGAGGTGTCCTCTGACAGACAAGTAGACTACAGATGCTATACTTTGGTGCATCTCCTGTATTTGCCAGACTGCAGCCATCTGCTTTCACCAGCATTTGACAGGTATAGTCATATAACTTTAGTTGAAAGGCTATGTTTCACTTGCATTTGCATCACACTTAAATGTCCCTCAGTATCGACTAAGAGTGAATCGAGTGCTTTTCACCAATAAGATGACTTGTATATTTAATCTTTGTTTTTACAGTGAGCTGGAATCAAGGATTTCATCTCTTGACCTTTCCCATGTTGACTTAGTGAATAAAACCTGGAAGTTTGGAGGGAATGAGCTAGGGTACAGGATCGTTAAGAACCTCATCAGCAACTTCCCTTCATGCTGCATCACTGATGAGCAGGGTCAGCCGGTATCCTGGGTTCTGGTGTATGACTACTATGCATTGGGGGTGTTGTACACCCTGCCAGAGCACAGAGGGAAAGGCTACGCCAAATTGTTGGTCAGCACCATGGCCAAGAGACTGCACGCTCAGGGACACCCGGTGTACTGCTACATAGAGGAAGATAACACAGTCTCCTATGGATTTTTTAAAAACCTGGGCTTCACGGAGGATCCCTCATACAGGGCAGGGTGGTTGGAGTTCAACTTTTGATTTTGTAACCAGTGTGATTTCTAACATCTCATTAATGCATAGTTGACCTATTATCAGGTAAAAATGACTTGTAAAGTTTCCTTGTGGATAGAATATGATTAAAATGTAAAGGAACCAAGTTGTTATTTATAGCTTTAAACCAAGTTTGAAATGATAAATAACATCTGCTGCCATTGCTGTAGCATTTTACTTTGCTTGTACATGTTACATTTTTAAGTAAATTTTTATCTCTCTTGGTGAAAGGCCTTCATTTAGATTACATCCTATGAAATAATGCCAGCAAAAAGACAGAGCAAGATAAAGATATAATCAATAGGTGGGACACTTTCATTAAACAACTCAAGATACAAACATAATGAATTGTATTTGTATTTGTTCCTTTGTGCATTTTAAATCTGTTTATCTGTCTGCATCCTTGTGTTATACTGGCCATCGTGTGTATTTCTTACAATGTGCACTGTCCATATAGAGTATACAGTATGTACGAGTGCATGTATGTATATGTCAGTATATGGGTATGTATGTAGGTATTTGTACTTATTCTTGTTACTTTAGCTTTGTATGATTTCCCCCCTTATGTGCTTTATTATGTTTTGTTTGTCACTGTGTATTATGTTGTTGGCTGTTTAAAGATATAATAACAAAAAGTGGGATACCGGGTTTTAAAAGTTATTAAAACAAATAGCCCATATACTGAATATGGTAGATTTTTTTTCTCTCCCTATAAGTTTGTGTGTCGAAAGTACGGATCGGAAACCACCTCCAGCCGGAAAAACACGCCCATTCAGTACTTGAGCAACTGTATAGACCTCCAGGCTACACGCTGGTCTGGTCTTCGGTAACGTTACTGGAGTAATAATCATAATAATAATAATAAAATTAATAAGTGGCCATGGAATTGACCGGAGAGCAGCTGAAAATGGCTGAGACTCAGCTGAAAAAATATTTACCTCGATCACATCAGGTGTGTTCAGACAGATCTGCTGTAACGCTGTTTAACAGGCTACAGTTAATTCTATAACATGTTGCAAGTTCATGATCGATATCAGCCTGTTTTATTTGCTCATTTCATTTTTGACGTCCCAATGACTCATTAATAATTGTTCAAACTTTTCTTCGGATTACAGTGTAAACATTTGTTTCATTTCAAGGTTTACGGGTGTTTGGTCCTCAGAAACAGAATCAGATCAGACCCTGTAAAGGTTTTAGTGGATAGATGGCCAAAGTTCTCCGTCATTGTCTGCAAACCACACTATGAACAGGTGTGTGTATTCAGATTATGAAATCGATTCGATCTCTGCATATGCAATATCTTCACAAATATTTATTCTTACAGAAAGGAGACCTCTTCAGAGACACACTGGTTTTTGCAAATGATGAAGGTCTTCTAGAGGAAACCGTGAGGAAGTCTTCTGTTTTTGATTGGACCAGGTATCTTTGTTTAGGTAACGATAATAAGCACTTCTGCTCTTTTCTTTCCCATAAATGTCATCTCTTCTTCTGTTTCTTTTTCTAGCACATTGTTCTCACATCATGGCATTAACGCAGTAATGTTAGCGCTACAGTTATTCAGCTGGTTTTGTAATGTAATAACAAAACCCAGACACCTGATATTTAGTAAAACATGATTTTTGCAGTGCTACCTTTTTGTGCCTCTACAAAATTGGCTTCATTTTGAATTTGATAATCATTGCCTTTGTTGAGTTCAAAGTCCTCCCATTGTTCTAGCATTTTTGCTGTTCAGAAAAAGATATGTCTCCATTTTATGTCATATTCCTACACCACAAAACGCTAGGCAAGCAAAGATCAGTAGTGCCATTACTGTAGTGCTATCCTGTAAGAGAAAAGTAATAGCAGAGAGAAATTAGGGACCATATTGTTTTAAAAGAGAACAGATCTCATACATTTTAAAGTGACTAAACACATTTCTTATGAACAACCTGCTCAACAATGTCAGAGCAATAATAAACTTTAATTAAATAGCACATTGCTTAACAATGTTACGAAGTGCTTTACAAAAGAAAATAAAACCAAACAAGGCAGAAAAAAGGCAGAGGATCACAGCAACCTTTTGACATCTTTCAAAAACATCAACATTTGCACATTTATGGTTGAAAAACCAAGATTATTTTCAGTATATCAAAATAAATACAAATACAAAATGAAGTTTCATACATTTAAGAACTTTTCTGTTATTAAAACTTCATCACATCTGTTTCAGGAATCAGTCGTCACCATGTGGAGATATTCAAAGCAGTTGCAGCAGAGAAGGATAAACCCTACAGGAAACTGGCTGTGTGTCACATGATGATACTGGAGGATGTAACCAACCTTCCCAGTACAGAGAGGTATAATCTTTCCATACAGTGATATCTAGGGTGAAACAAAAACTTTATGTTGGGTTCAGTTGTCTATTGAAGAATCATGATTCTACTCTGTTCTGCATCAGTTCAGGGATCTCACTAAGCTCTCTGGATGAATCACACGTCGGCTTGGTGAATCAGACATGGAAGTTTGGTAATGACGAGGGTTCTGTCAGGATGATCCGTAACATGATCGTGAACTTCCCCTCCTGTTGCGTGCTGGATGCAGAGGGACAGCCTGTGTCCTGGATCTTGACCTATGCCTCGTGTGCCATGGGGATGTTGTACACTCTGCCAGAGCACAGAGGAAAAGGCTACGCCAAAGTGCTGGTCAGCACCATGGCCAAGAGATTCCACGCTCAAGGCTTCCCAGTGTACTGCTTCATAGAGGAGGAGAATGTGGTCTCCTACAAGCTCTTTAAAAACCTGGGCTTTACTGAAGATCCCTCATACAGGGAAGCCTGGATTGGATTCAGTGATGGTAGGGTCGAAGGGTAACATACAAGTGTAACATATTACAATTGAACTGTTGAGTCTACTAAAATAAGTTTCTTTCAGAATGTGAACTTTGTTTTTGTAGCATGGAAAACAAGTGAGATAAATTGAAAATGCTAGTCAGGTTAAGTTGCCTTTGACTGAAATACAGAGCTCCAAATCTCATCTCTTTTCTGAAAAAGCACTCGATGCTTGACTGGATCTGAAATGAAAAGATAAAAATATTGATTTAAGTCATGAGCATTTATTTGAAATAGAGGAAATCGTGGCAAATTCTAGTCAATCACCTGATATTCACTTATTTTTTAGTGCTAGATGTAAATTTGTTCAAGAACTGTGGTTGGCTTTCAAGTAAAAATGTCAAATATAATGAGAAATGCCTATCACAAGTAACCACAGCCCAAAGTAATGTCTTAAGAACACTGCTTTTGACAGACTCCTGAAGTATTCAGTTTACAATTAAATGAAATTTAGAAAAGCAAGCAAATATCTTAACATACAAGTGGTGAGATCAAGCTAATAAATACATAATCAAAAAGGTATTTATGCATTTATTTTGGAATAAAATCAATTATTTATAAAACTCTAAATGGAATCGATTTTTACAGGAATAAAAAAAAATGTTCCAACTGCTTCACCTCTGCTCTGTGAACTTTTCAAAGCGAACCAGCCACTTGTTCCAGTACTCCAACATTAGCTCTGGGCTCAGCTGGTGAGCATGGGCAGGTGTGCCGTCCTTGTAGGCTATTACAATCAGTCCACTTTCAACCTGCAATGAGAAGAAATAACAAGAAATCAGTGGGGCATGAGGTTTGCTGTGTGCGTCACTGTGGCATCATACAGTAAACAGACTCTGAGAAGGTATTATTGTGTACTTCATCATTGCATCAACTCTGGACTGTGCAGATATTAATGATCAGCTTCCATCATAAAGATTTTATGATTCTATAAATGATCTTATAGGGAATTTGACTTCAAGCAGAGAGACTGTTAAAGAATGTAGGTGAGTATCTGGGAATTAAAAGATCATCACATCACTTATCTCAACAGAGTACCTGATATTTGTAGTTGTCATCGTTGTTCAAAGCTCCTGCATAGGCAGCCACCTGGACAGGGTTGTCGTATGTGTTGCCCAGGAATGGTTTGGGTTTCTCTGAAGTCTTCCAGTCAATAACGCATAGAACGCCCCTGCAGACAAAACTGGACTGTTAGTGGACGTAAAGGTGGATAGAAAAGTAAAGTCTGGTGTGGAAAAAGTTCAGTGAACCCATGTCTGCAAATCAGGATATTTACCTGTAGCGGGCAACACAGTCCACAATTCCCAGATAGCTCAGAGTGTCATGTTTCACAACGCTCTCAATAGCTCTCACGGCACTCACATCCTCCAGTATGTGAGAGACGCTCTGCATGTATCCCTGCACATCAGGTGGATGCTCTGGTGTCTCTGATGAAAGATTTTTGTCTGTCTGTGTTTCACCTGATGTCAGAACATCCTCCAAAGCTGAATGGAAAAGCTTCCCTTGCCTAAATAAATCTGAATGACAACAACAACTTTGGGTCACTTTTCAGTACATTAACCAAATAAATAACTTACAATTTGAAGTATAATTAAATAGCATGTTACAAAACCTACTTTGACTGTATTCTTTAAAGCCTTCTTCTCCGAGCTCTGCGATCATCCTCCTCTTCCATCTCTCCAGGTAAAAGATCTGCTCTGGGGAAAGTGTCTGCTGAAGAATGCGGGTCACACTCGGTAGAACAGACCTGCCTTGGCCCCGATTTAACAAAATCCGGGCTGGGGGTCCTGACTCAGGCTCCTCTGTTTCTCTAGGGTCTTCACAGTGTAAGAAGGGATGAAGGGTTTTAGGCACCTTCATCTCCGGTTTTGTGGATGGCGTTTGAGATTTGACAACAGGTCCATAAACGTGCTCGTCCTCCGCTAGGAGGGTCTCGGGCGTTTGGGAGCTGACCCTAGAGGACAGGACAGACCTCACAAGAGAAGAGTAGCGCTCACTGTCCACTGAGCTGTATGGGCTGCGTCTCTTTGGGGAGTTTAAGCAATGACAAGCAGAGAAATTGCTAACAGAGAGGGAGGTATATCGAGGGATTATACCCCCACCGGACGCCACACGTTTAAGAATGAACATTTTGGCGACTTTCAAACTGGCTTTGAAGACAATAACTTATGTGGTTCCAATATTTTTACAATACATTTAAGATGTTTACAGCTGTCGTCCGTTTAGTGATGGTACTTGCCCCAACATGTCGTAGAGTAACTTGTCCGAATGGTCCAAACACTCAGTTGTTTCCAAACGACGCGCCTTTTAGGTTACACAAGCTTCCGTCGCTGGGAATTGAAGTTCCGGGTAAAGTTTCGTAGCCATTTTTAGTATTTAGTTGTAATGGTAGAAACTACATTACCCACAATGCGCAGCGGTACTGTCATTTCAGTTACTTTCTTTGACTTTTTCCCACTTTCATACATTACGCGTCAGTTGTTCTTACTCAGTGTGTTAACGAGCAGACGAGTGCTGTTCAAAGAGAAGTTATTACCAGACATATTCCTGTGTCAAACTACAGGTACAGATATGTGATATGATTGATTAGGTTAAAAGCCAATCGTTATGTTTGTAAACTTGACGCTGTCCAGTTAAATTCACTTTAAGGCGGGATTTAATCGTTCATCATCAGTATGTGGAAGAAAAAAACGAACTGACAGCTCGTCAGGCTGCTAACCAGTCAACAGAGAGAAAGAGAAAGAGCGCTTCCTGCATAACGTTATAGATTTATTATTTTGATTGTTGGTTTAGTCTTTTCGTCGACTTCAGTCATATTATGACATCCATAGACGAAAACAGTAAAGAAAAGGTAAGTTAAATGGGTTGTGGCATGTAAATTGCACCAAAAGTCAGCCCCGGTAGCACGAAGGTGGCTAACATGAACTGTTAACGGTTGTTGTCTGGCGAAGTTATTACCGCTAACTTGTTGTCCTCTGTACTCAAAACGAGCCACCGGCTAATGCCAGCTAACGTTTTATCTAACTGAGTAACATTTAATGAGTGAACATGCTAGACTGCATGTATGCAGGAAGAATGAGCTCGTTGGCTAACGTTACCTAACTTAGTTAACATGTTAAAACATGCAAAGGCTAGTAGACTGCAATATATAACGTTACAGTCAAGTGACACGGCCTGTAGGGCGTTATAGTGTTTATTTCATTACGTTTTACCATATTAAACTACGGTATTGCGGAGCTAATGCAGCACACTGGCCTACTGTGACAACTCAGTGAACTTTAATGAGCTAAAATTATTTAGCATTCTGACAGGTGGCAAGATAACTTTAATTGAGCAGGTACGTTATCATATTTGAGAAGTGTTTAGAGGCGCTTCGACTTTATGGTCCTTTTGTAGGCTGCAGTTTGTGGTACTATTAAATTATGTTGTGTTATAGTCAAATGAGATTCCAATACTTTGTGCATCCCTTTTATCATTAATTTCATCAATGCGGTAAGAGAAAATATAGTACAACAGTAGAGTACAACGCAATACAATTCATCAGCACCACAAACTACAACCTCTAAGCCTAACGTTGAATCCACACTTCACTAAAACAGTTACAAAAAAATGAGCATTATAATCTTCATGAAAATTTAGATGGATATACAAAATAAATTGGCAGCTGAGTGTAAGGTGCTTAAGTATTCCTTCACCAGCAAGAGTTTAAATAGTCAAGTAGTCAATAGTCTTAACTTTGAAGCTTGGTAAAAGCTTCAAAATGAAGTAAATCAAGTACACATAAGATGCAAAGGTGAATAATCACAGATTAGCTAACTAGATGTGTTCGATGACTTGTGTATTCTTTCTCCTTAGATGCGCTCTGTGTCAGTGGACCTAAACAATGACGCCTCTCTTCTCATTGACATTCCTGATGCACTCTGTGAAAGAGACAAAGTCAAGTTTACTGTCCATACAAAGGTAAAAACTTGTTTGTACCTGGATGTTAATACACCTTTTCCTATTCCTCTGAGATTAGGAAAGATTTTCAGTGACGCTATTTGTTGATATGTTGAAAATTTTCAGCATGAAATACTATTTAATTAACTCTATTCCCAGACCACACTTAGCTCTTTCCAGAAGCCAGAATTCTCCGTTCCCAGGCAGCATGAAGATTTCATCTGGCTACATGACACTCTGGTAGAGACGGAGGACTACGCTGGCCTTATTGTGAGTTGAACTATTTGCAGACATGACTCGCATAAGCTGTAATATTACCAGTATATTTCCCTTTAGAGTTTATTTATTCAGTGAAAAAATAAGAAATTCAAAACAAAGGTATTCATTTCTTTCCTGCTTTATCATTTATAGATTCCTCCAGCGCCCCCAAAGCCTGACTTTGAGAGCCCAAGAGAGAAGATGCACAAATTAGGGGAAGGTGAAGCCACTATGACCAAGGAAGAGTACACTAAAATGAAGCAGGAGTTGGAAGCGTGAGTGTGACACACTGCATGAATTAATTGTATCCTTTTTATTATGTTTCAAAAGTGCAGTGAAATATTGTTGCACTAAAGTTGTTCTTTCTGTATCTATTGTCAGTGTAATGCATTTTCTTTTCTTTTCTCTCAGTGAGTACCTGGCTGTGTTCAAGAAAACTGTCCAAGTGCACGAAGTCTTCCTGCAGAGACTGTCCTCCCATCCCATTTTAAGCAAAGACAGAAACTTTCAGATTTTCTTAGAGTATGACCAGGATGTGAGTTCCACATAATGCTGACTTCCCTTCCCGAGTTGTCAGTTGGACAGAGAGGAAGTAGAGTGTACTGGAGACGTGTGACACATGGCTTACATCCTGCTGTCATCAGCAGTTATGCTTATCTATGTACTCAGTGGCAGTGGTGTTTGTTAACAGAACTGAGCAGTGAAACACTTTATATACAGTAATTTGGTACAAGTGTGATAAAACAGCATGGCTACATGTATTGGACAGTCTTTGTGCCACATAATGACACAGAAAACTCAATTCTGATACAGTCAAATATTGATACAATCACAAACATTACTACTTCCTTACTTAGTTCCCACGACATCATATAATGTGCCCTAACAAATAGATTTGCTCACATAGATTTAATATACTTCCTCTCTAAATTTTGTCATTTTAGCTCAGTGTCAGAAGAAAGAATGCCAAGGAGATGTTCGGAGGATTCTTTAAAAACATGGTGAAGTCAGCCGATGAGGTCCTTATCTCAGGAATAAAGGTGGGGCTTCTGCATGATCTACCTATATCGATGACAGCGCTACAGCCACATTGTTGTAGCCACTTCCTGAATTACCTTTGTTCCCTTCACAGGAAGTTGACGACTTTTTCGAGCAGGAGAAAACGTTCCTGCTCGATTACTACAGCAAGATAAAAGATTCTACTGCCAAAGCAGAGAAAATGACCCGTTCGCACAAAAGTAATTGAGGGTTTTTTGAATTATCAAATTGTGTTACAGAACTCTTCAAACCAATCTTAACTCAAATGGGATCTGCACTATGGGAATTAATCTAATTTGTTAAGTTTTACATGCTAATTTCTGTCATTACAGATATTGCGGATGATTACATTCACATCTCTGCCACTCTGAACAGTATCTCTGCTGATGATAGTACAGCAAGTAAGAAGTGAGTGTTGAAGATTAATTGATTCTTTCTGTTGGCGTATCTTGTTGTGGAATGCAACAAATCAGTCCGTGCATGAGTCATTTTCAAGATGCTACGTTGTAATGGCAGTTAGATGCGAATTATATTAATTCACATCTCTATCAAAGACACACAGTAATTCCAGAGTTTTCCATGTTATGTTTTTCAGGCACCTGGATAAGTTGTCAGACCTGTTTGAGAAGCTCAGAGTAAGTATCTACCAACAGACTGAGACAACCTTTATATATCTGTCCAGTGTTTCCCCATGCTGGTCCACCTTAAAAGTCAGTCCACTTTAAGTGAGCCTGGTCAAGTTAAGCTAACGCGTTGTTGCTAACTTCGGGGCTACCCCCCTTCGATAGATGAACATTTTCTTTGCCTTGAGGAGCTGCAGCATTTGTTAACTGACACACAGCCTGTACTGTACATTTACTGCCAGATCGACAACTTACGCCTGGGACACACTGGATGCGTGAACCTCAGCAGTGCGTGTGCGTCGCTGAACTGCTGCGTCTCTTACGCTTGTAGCGTCCACACTGGAAGCGTGTCCGCTGCGGCGCTTCTGCCACTGGCAGCCCTACCTCTCTCGTTTTCCCCGTCTATTTCTGCTGAGAACCGCGCGCGTCACGCGGAGAAAATAGACGAGACCTCGAATCTCTAGATGAAGCGACGCAGTAGCCTCGCGCGTCTCACGCGGGCAGTGTGGCCGCTCCTATCTGTTAACATGGGGTTGAGGTTCCGCGACGCACACGCGCTGCTCACGCATCCAGTGTGTCCCAGGGGTCACTGCTAAACTTTTCCTCTGCTCCACTCGCGTTCACGTCACGTTTCTGCCGCTCGCGCAACTACACACATGCACATTCACACACACACGCACTGCCTTATGCCTTAACGGAGCTACGCTCCTCTTGTACCTTTCACGTGGAGGGAGGATGACAAAAAAATCCACAATAACGAAGGGTGTTATTGTGCTCGTACAGTGTGCGAGTGAAAATCATAAGTAGCCCGTTGATATTAATGATCGTCTGAAATTTTAGCAGCGGCGTTCATAATTTTGCAGCGGCGGTGCGCCGAATACAGGGGAAACACTGCTATCCCGACTTATAAATACATTGTGGTATCTATTTATTCCTCTGCAGAAAGTGGAGGGAAGAGTAGCATCTGACCAGGAGCTGAAACTCACAGAGTTGCTAAGATATTACATGAGAGACATCCAGGCCGCCAAGGTGAGTCATGTTTATCTTCTGCCTTCATACAAGATTAACAGATTCACAACTATGTGTCTTGATGATGCAAAACGCACACTGTTGTAGTTCAAACACTTAATGACATTTTTCCCAATTAGACAGAGCAAAGCTCATCATAGTAAAACTCTATTAATCATAGATCAAGGCTTAATATTAGTCATCATTCTCCTTTTTTATAAGTAAATTTAAATGAGGACTTGGATGTAAAATATTAAAGTAATCTGCTTTACTTGGAGCAGTAAGGAACACTGTTACACAGAAGTGCATGTGTTTATTTGTGAAATAAAGCACTAAATGGACCCAAGGAATAAAAATGTTGTAAGTGTAGTTTCTTAAGAGTCCCTATTCATTCTTTTATTTCTCCTGTTCCACTGCCATATGTCTTTTAGGACCTTCTGTACAGGCGAGCTCGGGCATTAGTCGACTATGAGAACTCTAACAAGGCTTTGGATAAGGCTCGGCTGAAGAGCAAGGACATTCCTCAGGCAGAGGAACACCAGCAGCAGTGCCTGCAGAAATTTGACAAACTCTCAGAGTCTGGGAAGAAAGGTTTGTGCAGCCGTGCATAATGGATTCAAGCCCATTCTGTACTAGTTTCTTTGTGTGTAAAACACTTTTTAAACTGTTTTCCTTGTAGAACTCGTCAGTTTCAAGGGCAGGCGTGTTGTGGCCTTCAGGAAGAATCTCATAGAGATGGCTGAGCTTGAGATTAAACATGCCAAGGTGAGTAGCACAACACAGCCAACTTCTGCATATGGAAAATAACGGAAAATAATGAATAATAATGGAAAATAACATTCTTATGGGAACATACACAATGTGTATGTAGTATTATAATTATCAATGATCATTATGCCTGGCTGTGCATATTTATAGCTACCATAGTGTCATTACTTCATGTGTGTCATTACTATATATCTCAATCATCATCATCATTAAATGTCAGAAAGGTAAATAATATACATAATTTATAAAAATAAGAATATATATATTATTTTTAAGATAAAAAGAAATGTACAATTGAGCACACAAAATTAATTTATTAAAACAAAGTTTATAAATGTGCCGGTGCCTAATTGGCACATTATAGATACGTTTATACTGCAAAAAGTAGCAAAACTAGCTACCAAACTAAAAGAAAAATGTTGCATATTAGATGCTGTCACCTTGTTTCACATACCCATATCACACTTCACACTTATCTCGCTCTACAAAAACATTTGTACAAATGACCTCAAGTTTGCATGAGGTGCTAACATACTCACCACATGTTTTTAAAAATAAATTCCAGTTTATGCGTGGGAAATGGTGTATGCACAGTTTTATGTGTTTATACATCTGGTCCAAGATGTTTTTGCATGTTCTGTGTCACTGCAATTTTCCCATTTTTTCCGAATCTTCTGTGTCTCAGGAAGTGTGAGTCATTTTGATATTCAAGAATGAATTTCTGCTGACAATGAGGGAAACACACATGAGATGAAGACTTACTCTGTGTAGATAGATGCCAGATAGTGAACAGAAACCTGGACATTGTGTTTACATGCCACGCCATCCCTGTTTCTTTTTTTAAATCACCCAGAAAGCACACTCAGGTCACTCAAAATCAGGATAACAGTTCATCCAGGTTTCCATGAGTAAGATATGTTGTTTATATGTGCAAACACATTAGATGGAATTCTCAGAAACACTATTTTAACTGGGATACAAGTGTGCATTTAAATGTCCTGTTTGTTCAGTTATTTGTTGGATTTTTTGATACCATGAGGTAACAAAATGGACACACAATGCCAAGAACATTGTTAGGAGTTGTTAATAGAGGATTTTTGTTTCTTCCCGTTTTAAAATGAGGAAAGATTGACAATTGATTTGAAAGGCGATACATTAATGACAGGCTGGACTTGCACTTGTTTACAGGCGAGGGATAAACAGCATATACTAGCAGACAGATGCATAAAGCCCACATGATTTATAACAGAACAGCCTCTATTCTTCAGGAATAACAATGCTGTTTTCTTCTTTCTCCACAGAACAATGTGACTCTATTGCAGGGATGCATTGACCTGCTCAAGAGCAACTGACATGCTTTCAAGTATTCCTGTCCTACCATCACCAAGTGACCAGTCATAGTAAATGAAATCCTGGCATCCCTGCGGCCTTGCATGGACATGAATTCAGGCCCAATCTCTGCCCCCACCCATGGGTCTGATGCTACTTTAATTACCTGCAAAAGACCAACTGTCTTGTAAGCACAATGTTTTCATGTTTACACAGTCCCTGTGCTCTGGTCCGTGGTCCATCCATTAGATTGAAGTCTAATTCAATGTGATTGCCTCCAGAGAATGAGGCTGCCAACATTAAGGTCTTCCTTATTTTTGCTGCACCAGTTGAGGTGGCTTTTCTCTTTTTTTGGTAATTTCTTCTTTTCGCATTATGCACACAATAGAAATCTTGCATCTTTGATCATACTTTTTTGCTCCACAAATCCTGACTCCTTCCTCATGTACACTCAAGCACAAAATACTGGTGCCATAGAGCCTAACCCATCAGAATTTGCTTCCTTAAGTATGTTTTAAATACTTTTTTTTTTAAGGTTTAGGGAATGTTTTTCGCATAGCCATAACCTAAGTTTTATGACTCATATGCTTATTCTGCTGGGGCTTTTTTGTTTTGGTAATGGAACAGTTGAGGCAAGATCTGTGCCTGGAAAAACATCCTCATGCTCTGCATTCCTGGACTCTGAGGTTAGTGTACAAGAAAACCAGACTTCTACAATGCTCTAGTAAGGAAACTTATCACTGACATAGTTGACATGTTTGAGTGTTCAAAAATAGCCACACTTCACCTCAGGAGTGGACAGTTGGATTGGTGGTCCACGTTCTTGTTTGTAAGAAGCGGCGTCAGATACGACAATTCTCAAATATTCACACAAGTTTTGCAAATATAGATGATTCCTAAGAGATTCCTATAAGATATAAGATACGTCAAACTATTGATTATTCAACATCTAGCATTTTTATCAGAGAAAAATAGACTTAAGTAATGATCATGAGTTTGCATTTTGGTTTTATTTGCACTCATAGTACCTCTGCACTACATGTATTATGCCCTCACCAGCTCCATAACCCCCAAGCTACTCTGCAGATTCACTCTTTCCCATTCAGAGTGTAATTATTGGTGTTATTCTTTATTTTGCCCTGAATTTCCTTTTGTTATTGATGAGGTCTCATGTAACAGACCTGATATATTTACCTGACATCTTAAGAGTTTGTTTATTTAAAACAGTTAAAAAAAAAAAAAAAGATATGCACTAAGAAGATGAAAAATACTTTACAATCATGACCAGGCTCAGTGGAGTGTTAAAATGCATTATAGTTTTTTTTTTAAAAATTGAATGTATTTCTAATGGATTCCAACTGTGTGAATTCCTTTACATGATGCTTTTCTAACAGAACATTAGCATTTTATAAATTTGTAATAATGGCATTGAATAAATCCTACTTTCCCAAGATTGGTCTGTGCCTTTCCATATTTGTTCTGAGGGTTAGTAGCATATTTTCCACATATGGAGTCTGTGGAACTTACTCCTTAGTCCGTTCATGTTTTTTGTTATGTAAGAACAATATACTGAATCTGTATTTTAAAGAGCTACCCATCACGCCACTAGGTGGTGGTATCCATCTATCCACTGCATCTTGTTTACACTAAGTTTTAGTATGTTGGCCCTTGACTTTAAACACAGCTGTACGCATGTTTCTGTTAAATCTATTGACCACAGTGGATCCTGGAATGGTACAGTGGTGTATTGGGTAAGCTTTGAGGAAATGCCAGAGTGCTCATGGGAATCACCACCATCAAAATGCACATTTCATGTCCTGCTTTTTGAGCAGCACTAAGCAACATGACCTAAACAAATAATCTGCAGTAAAAAAAACAAAAAAACAAGTGGCCACCCATGTGGAATTTCTAAATATTTCTTTTATGGTAGTACTTCTGTTGGGGCAACACTTTCTGCTTGGGTTCACATTATTGTTAATATATATTTATCTATACTATTAAAGACATATAGACTGTACATGCAAATACTTTAAAATACTTACTTTAACTCTACATGTTGATTACTGGAATATTATTGGCCTTAAAAGAACAGTGCTTAATTCTTCACAACACACACACAGCTGTGAAAGATCGTACTTAAATGAGAAGTGGAGAGGTTGTAAAGATCATGTGTGTAGACACTACTGTACCTGTACATGACGGATTTGTCAATATTGACATCACCAGCCATGTTGTCACAGTGACCTCTAGGGTTTTTGTTGATTCACCGATTGGTTGAATCCACAGGCTAGAGCCAATGAGACTGTAACACATTATCAGTACAAACAGATTAGTTTGCCAACTGGGATCAAAGCAAACAGTATTTGAAAGGGTGGCATTAAAGATATATTGCTGTGGTGGATCTAGAGAACAAATATGTGATATAAGGCCCAGACATTGACCTGAGGTGTCTTCTACTGTGAAGAGCTTACTTCACTGATCTGAAGTATCAGCACTAAATTTAGTCTTCTTCATGTTCGCTTTGCTGCTGCTGTGATGCTATGATGAAGAATTTCCTCAGTTGTTGCTCTGACCACACAAATAAAATTTCTGAGGTAACAATGCTCAGTGAAACTTGGTTGTACAAACTGATCTTCAAAGACTTATTTCCTTATCTCCCATTAGGCACACTCGAATAATTTGCAGGCTGTAAGTGTATGATAAGAAGTAATATTATGCACAGTTTCAGAGCTTTTGGAGCCATTATCAGTGATTGGCCATTAATGATGAATTCAACACCGTCTTTGTGATCGTTTTTTTCCACTATCTTGTCAAAATCCTCAATCACTCACACACGCACAGACACACTGCTCTGAGACAATTAGGCCCAGGAATTTGAGAATGTGTAATGGTAGGCTGTAAAAAATGAGATCAGTTCAGATGTACTTTTCCTGCTGTGTCATGTCATGAGATATGTGTTTTTGAGTTTTTACCACTTTGGTTGAGGTTGTGGACAGGTGAAACTGCAAAGAACCAACATACTTACACTGGGAAGTACCTGTCTCACACCCCACAGCTTTACACTGTCCAGCTGTTGAGTCAAGATAAAAAAATGCACTCAGAAGCCTTTGAGGAGGACTGGAGGCACGAAGCATACAGGCCTTCTCAAATAGAAACCGTGTCCTCTGAATGGACTCAAAAAAGGTGCACCTGCAGGGCCTGATGACGTATCTGAACTATCTGCTCTTCCTCAGTGAAACAGAACAAGATGCTTCTTCCGGGCTCCCATCAGGTCAAATTTGCACACAGCTACAGATTTTTAAAAAAAAAAAACTTGCCTTTCTACCTCCTGAGTTGCATACTATACAGTAAATGCAAGGACAGGCCACCAGCACCAGCAGTATATTTTTCATCATGTTTCCTGCCTAAAGACACAACACACATGTTTCTTACAACATTTTTCTTCTTCAGTATGATACATTAGAGAGGCAAGTTTGAGCTTAAGGAAAACTAATCACTAAGCAGCTTCCACTGGGGTAGTTTGGCAGTTTCAGTATTCAGGGTTCAGCAATCAAGGGACCAAAGAGCAGCTTCCGAACAGCTGTGAGTTATGATCTATTACATGTGGGAACAGAGTTAATGAGAATGAATGTAATACTGAGGGAACTCACTTTCATTCTTAGATACTCAGTGAATTTCACAGCGAATTCATTCCAAAACTAAATCTTGTTGCATTCAGGAGTTATTAACAGTCTGAAGGACAATTTGTTTTCTTTCTGCAATAATTCACTTCAGTCAGTAACACAACACTGAAAAGTTTAATGGATCAAAGCGTTTTGTGAATTGTATGTTTTGGCCAAACATTTTCTAGGTTAGTTTGCCCTGCCCTGCCCAGACTGTCATCATGCATTCGTCATCATATGCACACAATACAAACACGTCATCTCAAATTCTCAATAATTGATATGCATACAACAACAAGACAAGTACTTTCATCTCATCACACAACATATATACTTTGAGAATAATTGATTGTTTATATTTCACAGCTGTTTTATACTCATTTATATGAGTAAAAGGTTATCGTCCCAATCTTACATTATATAAACTCTAGAGCAAATTTGGCCAATGCTAAACGTCTTGCAGCAATGAGAGTGTTGCTAAGGGCAGAATACAGAGTCAGTGTGAGAAAAGGGAGTGAAAATGTCACACATCACTGAGTTACAGCAATGCAAACTTAAAATAAAATCACTGACTGTGGTTCTTGTGCATCAAGTGAGGAACTCTGACTGTAGGTTTTGAGAGATCAGTGGGCCGAGACAGGGTTGTATGGTTATAAAACTGGTTTGTAACTAAGGCTGTTTCAACCTAGAGTGCAAGCAGTTTTCATCTAACAAGAAATAATTTGATCTGTGACACCAAGTGAATGTTTTTAGTTATGTTGTGGAATAGAAAAGCAGCAGTCTGACGTGTTGAGGAGCATGAGTAGGTAGAACTGTGATGTACATGCTGTCAGGCGCACATACTTGGTACAACAGTGAACCTTACCGTTGTGTATACTGCACCATGTTTCACTAAAATTAAAATTTTTTTTATTTAAATAAAATATTCACAGTGAAATTTTAACGCTCCATAAGATGTTCTGTTTTTGTGATGGGAAACAGATCTTAAATGGAAAATAAGTCTTTTTTTTTAAACAAAGAAATTAGTGTAATCTGAGGTCACATTTTGTGTTTGTTATGCATTGTGAGATTCATACAGCTTTTTATAATACTGTTATAGTTTATTGAAAGCTGAACAATCTGTAAACTTGAGTTACAAGTGTGCCCTTTAAAAACTGTTTAAGTGAGCAGTTTTAGAAGAGGTTGTGTCAAGGATGCCTTAAACCATTTATAAATGGGGTGTGGACAGGGAAATGTTCCAGTAATAGAGCAGGAAAGCTACATGTTTTATTGACAGTTGTCCCACACGTCACACACTTAAACAGATATATGCTGTAACAATTGAAGCCTTGACATTATAAATGCTTTAACTAATACAATATAATTATGAGCTCTTTGTATTAGTTTTTTCGAGCGTTAAAATAATGGAAGGTGTGGTAAACAAATCTTCCAGGAAGCACTACCAGAACCTGAATGTCACAAGTGCTAACAATGTTATCCTGCACATTCAACAGGTGTGGCTAATGATAATAATTCCTCAGTACTTTTGGATATAAAAGGATCCTGATACTCTGGTCTGTCAGGTAGCAGCAAAACAGAAACAGAAACAAGTAGTGACACCATAATGGGGAAAAAAACTCTAATAAAAATGGAAGTGTTGCTTTCATATTTACTACAATGCACTTAGGCATCAAAGATGCATCAAAGGTATAATTACTCATTGCAAAGAATGCCCCCTCAAACCCTTAACATGCAATAGTGGGCCAGTTATTACTCATGCCATGCAGCAAAGGATTGTTCAAACCCACAGAACTCTATTTATAATTCTAGTGGAGATCCCAAAGTTTCCAAACACACCAGATATGTTAGGCTGAATTTTGTGTGTATAAAATGATGCCCAAGATGTCTCAAATATTTCCATTTGATGAAGTGGTGCAGCTATAGGTTTCAATATTTCACTCAGTGTAAACATCATATAGCTCCAAAGAAGAGCTAGAACAAGCTAATAGAGACTATAAGTAGCCATTATGATACACATACTAGAAGGTTTGGAATAATGTGGTTTTAACAGCTTTAAAGCCAATTCAGGGAAAACTAAAGAAACCAGAAACTGTATTAACTGTAGCTTTCAGATACCTCTAGGCTTCTCACAAATATCTCATAACTTTGTTTTGTGTAAATCTGCGCAATTCATAGTAATAACAATCTTTCTAATGCACATTGCACACGGTATAATAATAATAATTATACCGTTATTTATTTTTCCTATTTCATTAAATAGTATGTATATAATCATTGCACCATGGATAATACTACTTTTTATCTATCTCACTACACAGACTTTATTACTTTTAATACTGCATCATATATAACAACAACCTTTTATTTTTTATTATTTATTCTATTGTTGTGTGTGATATGTGTTGGACGATGCTGTTGTGACACTTAAATTTTGAGTTTTGTTTTTTTTTTAAAACACAGTGTTCCCTCTGAAATGTATGAATATATATACATAAGTACTCAAGAAAAGCGCTGGTCGCCTGCTTTGAAACATTTACTCTGCACTTTACTTGAGTACTTAGTTACTTTTCATTTCAAACAAACCACCTTTGTTTGACAGAAAATGGCCCAACTAAACAAAGAGCCTTTTCATTTAAGTAAAAGACTACAACTCCCAGCATGCTCATTTCCGGCATGAATGTGTTCCAGCCATCCGGAGGCCTTCTGGCTTTAATGCTAGCTATCTGGGGCGGCAAACAGTCAGAGAAGATCTCATGACAGAGATTCACATTATGCTTTTAAGATTACAAAGGATGGGTATAGAAGTGCAGTTTTGTTGGGTCCCTGCTCAAATGGGCTTTAAAGATAATGAACAAGCAGATAAACTGGCAAAGAGGGCTCTTAAAGTATATGACAACAAAGTGATAAAAGGTAGGAGAGAGGCAAAATCATTAATTGGAACAGCATAATTAACGCCTGGCAGACGGAATGGGATATACAAAAGTCAGTTCATGCTACGCAGTTAAAAGGAGGATATCGTAGAAGAGGTAATCATTACATAATTAAGGTTCAGGCATGCTGGTTTTCACTCCACATTATATTTAATGGGGAAAACTCAATCAAATCTGTGTCAGGGGTGTAACACTCTGGAAGATGCAGAACACATTATCATGTATTGTAGGAAATATTCAGAGAGGGAGACATTAAGAAATATAGTACATGAGACTTTAGATTACATCACTCAAGTTCTGAGGTCTTTACACTGGCTTCCTGTCTGTCAAAGAATTGACTTTAAAATATTACTGTTGGTTTATAAAGCAGTGAATGGTTTAGGGACAAAATACATTTATGATATTCTGTTACATTATGAACCCTCCGGACCTTTCAGATCATCTGGGACTGGTCTGCTTTCTGTCCCCAAAGTCAAAGCTAAATACAGAGAAGCAGCGTTCAGTTTTTATGCACCACACATCTGGAACAAATTCCCAGAAAACTGCAGGTCTGCTGCAACTCTCAGTTCCTTTAAATCAAGGCAGAAGACTTCTCATTTTGCAGCTGCCTTTTATTAAATCAAATTTGAGGCTTTTGATTTATATCTTACGCTGCACTGTAACTTTTTCTTTCCTGTTTTATATGTTTTATTCTATTTTAGCTTATTTTTACTTTCAATTGAACTCTTTTTAATTGTATTTAAATGTCTTTTTATATTGCCTCATGTTGCTTTTACATTTTGTCTTGACACTTTTTATGTTTTATGTAGAGCACTTTGAGTTGCCTTGTTGTTGAAATGTGCTATACAAATAAACTTGCCTTGCCATGAGGCAGGGCAGGATGGAGTTTAAAATCACTACTGAGCATAGGACAGGACTTCAGGAAAACTAGGAGGGGGTTCATAGATTATATAATGCAGGCAGGGTTAGGAAATAGGTAGTGACCCCCCTGGAACCACCTCAACGACCCCTGGAGGTCCCCAGCAAAAAAGGGGAATAATTTATTTTCACTATAATTCCATTCATAAGTAATACAATGACAGAATGTGTGTTTCATAAACTTTCTGTTATAAAACATCTAAAAGCAAAACTCTTATCAGATGGGGGTCCGTGGTCTAATTTGTGTCAGTGTAGGGGTCCTTGACGAGAAAAAGTCAGTATTCAGATGATCTAATGCCATGAATGTACACACTCCGGTATTCTAGGTGGCGGTATGTACCTTTAAAGTTGGATTGTAGCCCGAAATTAAAACCAACGAAGAAGACGCAGCAGCTATCTGGGGCACGGGGCCAACACGTCTAGCCAGCTCGGAGTGCCACGACTTCACAGCGGACCACGGATTCTCCAGCGGAGTGAGTGAGGGGGAGAGCTCTGGAAAAAAAATCAAGTTAGCTAGATAGCTGGATAAATAAGCTTTACACAGAAGTCACTTCTTCTGCAATTCACAGATTTCTGCCCTCTCTCCAGTCCATTTGAAGCAAGCAGACGTATCGACATAGCAGGAGGTGAGTAGGGGAACTGGACATTTTTTAATTCATAAAGCCAGCGTTAGCTAGCTCGGAAAGCTATCTGCTGCTAACTCTTTAAGCGAAGTACTGCTACAGAAAGAGAGCCAATTAAACTTCATTTATTGTAGATGTGTTCCTCAGTGGCTATTAAGACTTTTATTAAAGCTTTCGGTGTATGTTTTTGTAACGTGAACCGACTTTACTCTAAGAGCTATAAATGTTCAGGTCGCTGGCCAAGTCCATTGATTCACAGTGTTAGCCATAAAGCTAGTAATCATTAAATGCATATCGCATAAGAATAATTAACGAATCATGAACTCTTTATTGATCGAAAGGCGTGTTTGAGTGAATGGTAATGGCTCATAAATCTTGGATGACTTTTCTGTGGTGTCAGTACAATAAGTGTACTGCTTCATAAAAAATCTTGGAAGTTCTTGGAGTTAAGTGTCGAATAAAAAGTGTGTGATTTAATAAGTCTTATCGTTACAATGTGCGCGAAACCAAACGTAATGCAAGACAAGCGCTGTCTTTAGATGAATAAATAAAATGCCTTTACATAGTTTTCTTCTTGTAAAGTATCATTTCTAGCCGAAGACATTAGTCGATGTCTTAATACACCCCCTACTTACATGACTGAAAGAGATATTTTAGACTTAAAAGTTATATATTTTGAGACCATTTACACCCTAGTAAGCTTCATCTTATGCACTTATATAGTAGTTATATCTCTTTTAGACCTTGAGATGCACTTTCAGCTTCAGCCAGTTCCCTACAATCTTTTTCAGTTCTTTGTGAGTGGAGATGCAGTGACGTGTGACATCTCAGATTAGGAGGCAGTACAAACTCTCCCCTTTCACCTCTAGCTTTAAGAGCCTGTAATGATCTGGGACTCTGGACTCTTGTTTCGATTCAAGCGAAGTAGTTCTGAAGTTTTCCTCTCCTGTCATACAATGTTGGTTTATTTAAAAACAATAAAGACCCACATTGTCCTATTTTCTTTTTTGCATTTCTATATTTTCTAAAACAGTATTGTCCCCATCTGTAATGTAAAGTAAGATATGATTGATAAGTGCTGCAAAAATAAATGAAAGAGTGGTGTGTAAGTGTCTCTGTTCGCTTTTACTTACCCTCAGTCAGCTTTCTTTCCCTGCAGGCTAAATATTCTGGTTTGTGACAAGAGAGTTAAAAGACCCTTCAAGGGATAGTTTTTACAGGACAGGAAATTAACACTAAGCAGCAGCCAACTGCTGGAAATGTTGGCAGTTGCTGGTAACTTCTTGTGCTATTTATCCACTTTTGACTGTAACCCACTTTTGCATCTGTGGTCCTGGGGTTCTTTCCCTGTTGTAAATTCATATTCAGGTTTTGAAACAGTGTAAGGGTTTGATTTATCTTATGCCCCAGTCACACATGGTCTTAACTTTAAAATTGCTCTGATAATTTGAGCATCTAAAACACATGTGAAAAAGTCACATTTTTGTCTAATAGATGCTCTGGCAATTTGCCTACTCAGGAATTACATAACTCTCCACCTATAGTTGAATGTACATTATAGCAGCAACATTCTCAGAAATATGATGTTTGTGTAAACATTAAAATATCTTTATGTTAACTGTAATGTTGCTCCTTACACAAACAAAAAAGTTTCAACAAGTGTTTTACTTTGTTTCTAAAGTGTTTTTCTGTGCATTGCTGGTTATACAAGCTAACCAAAAATAATGTGTCTCTCTGTTGATGAGTAAAATAACTTTTTTTCATCTGAGACTAGCATTGCATCAGTGTAATAATCCAGAATTATTAAATTATTAAAACACTGTGAATTTGACCATTTCAAGTTGTAAACCATATTATTTTAAGGAAATGTTCCCTAGAATATTTTCTTTATTGAATGTGTCAGGGTTGGGGGTCTTTGCCTGGTGCTGATATTTATTTGTTTTTACTTTGTTTGTCTTTGTATGTGTCAGTGCTTGCACTTACTCAGAAAGCTCAGTGCTGCACTTCAGTATATTAGATGGTATCATGAGGGTGAATTTGAGCTGTATAATAAACATGTATATGTTAAACTCAAGGTGGATGGCTATATGACTAGTGGGTTTTGACCAGCTGTTTTTTGCCATACAGTGATCTGACAAGAATTGCAATTCTGCTCAAAGTAGATAGCCTCAGGCAATGAGTTTATGAAAGGGGATAACACTGACATCTTGAGGCTGTTGAGGGTAAAAGGCTGGAGGAGTTCTCCATACAGTTTTAATCACAAGTCTACCTCATCAGTTGCTGTTAATACAGCTGCAGTCACTTTCATTGTGCCTAGGCACAGAGAAATTATTACGGTTTCGGTTTCCTATGGATTATTTTGATTTTGTGTGCGTTTAAGAAGCACACTAGGACAAGCTCAGGAACAGAGACTTTTACTACCCTTTCAGTATAAGAACTTCTTTCTCCCCTTTACTCTGAGATCTTTGGTTGTCTGCAGTAAGCTTTAATATTTTTATTTAACTTGTATTTACAACTCTGCCTCTCTCTCTCTCTTTTTTTTTTTTTTTTTTTTTTAATAGGTGAACTGAAATTGAACAATGGATATCTACGACCCCCAGACCCTTGGGATAATGGTGTTTGGTGGATTCATGGTGATCTCAGCTCTTGGGATTGCTCTTGTCTCCACCTTCTCCATGAAGGAGACCTCTTATGAGGAGGCCTTGGCTAAACAGCGCAGGGAGTTAGGTAAGATACAGTCGTCTCGCTCTGACAAAAAGAAGAAGGACAAAACATCTGAGAAGAAAAGCCGCGGAAAGAAGAAAGATGAAAAGCCCAATGGAAAGATCCCAGAGCCAGAAAAAGATGAAGAGGCCGCTGAAGTTAATCCAGTCGCTGAGCCCGCTGCTGCCCCTGTTGTAGCTGCTGCTCCTGCCCCCGAGCCTGCCCCTGCTTCTGAGGTTGTGCCAACTGCAACCCCAGCACCAGCAGACACCCAACCCAAAGCTGCTGCTGAACCAAGCCCTGCTCTGGCTGATCCCTCACCTGCACCCTCACCTAAAGAGAAAAAGAAGAAGAAGGTGGCTAAGGTGGAGCCAGCCTCTACCCAGTCAGCTCCAGTTGTGGCTGCCTCTGCACCAGTCAAGTCCTCTGCTGCCCCCCCACCAACCCAGGCCCCTGTGTCTGCCCCTGCCAAAGCAGTAACCACAGCCTCTGCACCTGCCCCAGCAAAGGGTTCCCCTGCAACAACTAAGTCTGCCCCTGCCCCTGCATCAGCAAAGTCTACTGCATCAGCCAAATCTGCCCCTTCCACTGCTCCCGCATCAGCTAAGTCTGCCCCTGCCTCAGCCAAATCTGCTCCTGCCCCAGCTAAGGCCGTCTCAGTCCAAGCCAAGTCTGCTGCTGCCCCAGCCAAGTCGTCACCAGCCACATCCAAGTCTGCCCCGGTGCTTGAGGCTGTCACTAAAGAAGTCCCAGTTATGGCAGTGCCCCCTGTGGGATCTCAGCAGACTCCAGCTGCTGCACCAAAATCACAGGAGCCCAAGAAGAAGGCCTCTAAGAAGAAAACTGAGACTGGTAAGAAGAGAGATATCTACAAGAAAATTTGCAGTTGTAGCTCTGCAATTTATGATGTTATGTTAAAAAATGGCAAATGTTACTGTATCTTTTATTTTTGTAGTTCTTAGTTGGTGATTTAAAATAATGCAGTTTCCAAAATGTTTGAATCTACAGAAAATCTCAGCATTGGAATTAGATTAATACACATAGTTCATCAGTCTTCAGTTGTTTGCTGTTAAGCTTGATGTGTAGTTTGGACCTTGATGGTGTCCTCTGCCCTTCTCTGCATATCAAAGATGTAGTCTATCAATATTGTTGCTACACCAGAACCATGAATGTTAAAATTAGCCTTCTCCTCTGAATTGATGGAAATGGTTGTTTAGGCAGGAACTACATTAGCCATAACACTGGTGATAGTACTCAGACTCTGAGTGTTTGGAGGTGGGAGTGGGAGCATGTCAGTACATTTGAGACACACACACACACACATACACATCTAAGGCAGTAATGCCCTGTCAGTACAGATGAACCTCTAGCTGTGTAGCTGTGGAAAGTATTGCCAATGGGCAGTGGTGGGTAATGTCTGGCACTCAGCTCGGGAGGGCATAGAGCACGCCAGCTTGTCCAAACACCGCTGCCCTGTTTTGTTAGCTAACAAAGACTCTCAGTGCCCTGACAATGGGTAGGGAGGGGGGTGGGGTTCTCCCTTGCCTGAAGCTTGTCTCTGCCTGGTGCCACAGTGCCCCATCATTTGCCATTTGAAGCTGCCCAGGGCCCCAGACCCAAAGGAGAAGTAGCAACCTTATCCTTTACCTGAGGCAGTGTATGAATTCAGTCTTAGCTGCGACAGTCTAATGAGGCCTTCAAAAGTGTCTGGCTTTTTGGTTTTAAACATGAAATAAATTCTGAATTTCATATTTTCTCTTACTGTGTATTACTTTGTTATTATGTGTTTCATTTAAATGTTGTTTTCCTCTCCAGTGGTGGCGGTGGATTCGGCCGACGCTCCTCTGTACCTGCCCTACAAGGCTCTGGTGTCCTCCATCAGTAGCATGGTGTTCAGTGAGGGAGAGGCTCATAGACTCATCGAGATCCTGTCTGAGAAAGCCGGCATCATTCAGGACACCTGGCACACGGTATGACACACAGCAGTCAGCAATGAAGGGAAAGATACTTGTGACACTTGTGAGATGTATGAGAGAAGATTCACTATATTTATTCTTTCTGTGTTTGTGTGCATGTTCAGGCCACTCAGAAAGGAGACCCAGTGGCCATGCTGAAGAAGCAACTGGAGGAGAGGGAGAAACAGCTGGCAGCAGAACAAGAGGATGCCTCTGCAGCTAAGAACCGTCTGAGAGAACTCACCAAGGTCAGTTGTTCAAGTGTCAATTATCACGCAAGCATCCCTGTCGACACTAATGCTCATTACATCAGAAAACAAAATTCTTATTAGGATGAAATGTGGCCTTAAAAGTTAAAAAGTTTGGCCTTAGGGTGGCACTAGAGGACAAAGCAATGTTACATAAGTTTAAAAGGGTTTATTCTCTAGTGAGCATGAAAGTTGCAGACTTCTTTTATCTTTTGTCCTCAAGGTGGCACTAGAGGAAGAGTAATAAGGTGACCACAATACAGAGACCACATCCTTCAGGAAACATACATGGCTCACATAATTTCAGCCAACCATTACTTTTGAATATTACATGAGTTATCCTACAAATCTCATGTAATATTTATCAGCCTATGAGTGGCAGTACATGAAAAGTCCATCCGCTGAGTAGCATGATTTTGTTCAGCAAATGCCATCGCATTGTCCTTTTGTACACATGTTATCTCAAAATACAAAGTTGACACTAAGGGTGGGGCTGAAGGAAAGGCCGCAAGGTTATCAAATCCTTAAAGTTAGATCTGCTGATGACCATGATCAGCAAATTCCACGGGAACCCATTTGTTGTTTTTCATAATGTCTTGTCCTGAACTAAGTGTTGTAGCATCATTGTTTCACAAGAGGAAGAGCCAAGCAATCCTCAGAAAATGGAAACGTATCCCCTTGGGAACGGTGACTGTCTGTCTGTACCAAATTTCATGACAATACTTGTGGAGATATTTCACTCTGCACTGAAATATTGGCCCTGTAGTGAGACCGACACACTCACAGAGACTATGATTTAATCACCTCAGTCTGCCAGTGTTTCAAAGCTGCAAAGCCTTTATGATAGCTAGGTTCTACAATGCGAGTAACTTCTGACCAAAATTAAATTTAGCTGTGGTATGGTTAAAGTGCTCTCTGCGAGCTGGTGTCTGTACTCGACCAAAAATTGTTTGTGAGGGAAGAAATTCCACTCTGTAAAACCACTGTACTATTGCGAGTGGCTTTAGTGTTTTTTATAGTTCCCATTGCTCCAACAAAATGTAGTGTGTCTTCTGTAGTAAAACGACGAGCCGATGGCATCACATCAATTTCACATTTAAACTTTCATTCATATCTATTATTTAAGCTCATACATGTAATAGTTTTGATGTAGGACCTCCAGTATTCGGATAATGTTGCTTGTGAAAAATAAGGTGTGCCAGATTTAGTTGGCTCCAGTTATTTCAATATGTCACACACATTATATCAACATTTAAGTTAATATAAGTTTGGTATCTGCAGATACCCGTTATTAAAGGACTCGGATCAGGATTGAGGCCAAAAGAAACTTGATCGGGACATCCCTATATTCAAACCATCTGAAAGGGCTCTTTGCTCTTTGGCCAGAGACGCATTGCAATGAATCTGACTGTGATGTCTGTTTATCAGGAGCTTTCTGCTGAGAAGTCCAAGGTGACCAGCGTGGAGACTAGGCTGAGTTCCCAGCTAAGTAAGAGGGAGCAGGAAATGATTGCTCTGCAAGCTCGCATGCAGGCCAGTTACCAGGACCATGTAGCCCAGACCCAGAGGCTCAATGCAAAGGTCAGTCCTTATACACAAGTATTACAGTTTCTCATTGTACAGTTGAGATTAGTACATTTTAAGAAGTTTTAGCTCTTTTGAAATTCAGAGGTCTTGAGATAGATTTAATGCTAAGCAGCTTTCAAGATTTCAATTGTCCAACATGGCTGGTTTATTATTAAAAAGAAAACTGTAAACCGCTCCTCCAGATCCTCAGCCTGCAGGACCAGTTGGAAAAAGGTCCCAATGCTCAGCTGGCCCGTCTACAGCAGGAGAACTCCATTCTCCGCGACGCCCTCAATCAAGCCACTAGTCAGGCTGAGAGCAAGTAAGTGTTTTTAACGGTAACTGAGAAGCAGTGAGCCATAATAAGTATTTTACCTCTTAATCCCAAGATTTAAGTGCAATTTGAGTACAGTGCGTGCAAATTTTAAGGGTATGTGGAGTACCAGACTTGAAGGTTGGCTATTATTTTTGTAAGGCATGTGTCCTGACTCTTGTCTCTCTTTCATTCTGTCCTCAGACAAAATGCGGAGCTGGCTAAACTGCGTCAGGAATGCACAAAGCTAACCAAGGAGCTTGGAGAGAAGACAGAAAGTCTGCTTGCTGATGAGCACGTCAGGAAAGGGCTGGAGGCCAAGGTTTCCGCTACTGAGAAGCAGCTCTCCCTGCTGCAGGTTGGCCTAGTCTGTGGGAACACCACATCATCTCTATTATAAATTATTATAGACATTTGGAAACAAATTTATTCTAGCCTTTTTTTTTTTTTTTTAAAAAGTTTTAGTTTCTTGTTTGAACAGCCAGTTAGTTACAGAGTATCTACAAACTGCAAGCCTAGACCTTTCCCACCTATCCCCCGATCCTGTAATGTTATGTGAAGTTTAATTGCCTTGTAATCACAGAGCCCAGGGCTGGGCTGGAATGCAGCCATACAATAATGGGGCTGCAGGGAAAATGCTTCTCAGCACCAGCTGGAATGTGTGCGTGTCCGAGCATCTCTCCGCTCTAGTTTTCTGTACCTGGCTGTAAGAAGAAGAAAAAAAAAAAAAAAAAGCAGGAACAGTCTTATGCTGTTTCAAACACATGTGACCTTCAGACATGAAGAAGAATGTTATCTGTTCATTTATGGTACTCAATTATACACTGTTGGCCTGCACACTCATTTACTGATGGAGTGCTGTTGGTGTGAAGTATTACGGGTTATGTGGAGCAAGTGAGTCAGCACTTCCTGATCGTCAAGTGTTCCGTTTGTTTAATCATCTACTAACACCCACTCCCGCAGTTTACGGCCTTTAAACATGTTATGCAATGGCTCACACAGCTAGTCCATATACAGCGTATATGTTGAAATGACAGAGTTTTTTCCCCCATAACTAATTTCTTTTACTTGAGATGAGTTTGACTTGTTGCGTGTGTATGTGTTGCTGGACTGTGATAATCAACATAGAATCATTAGCACCACATACTTTCAGAGCTGTAGGCAGACTAATCATCTCAAAACCTCCTCAAGTTCAAAGCACTTCCTTCAAAACACTTCCTTAAAAAATCTAAACAAACTGCTCAGCATGCCATTTAAAATTTCTTTTCCCTTTTTTTTGTTTCATAACCTCAACCTCATTCTTTTTGTACATCTATTAATATACCATCATGTCTCTTTCTCTGAATCTGAAGATTATGTTTTAAGTATACTTCACAGAAATCGTATGTAGTGTACATGCACTGATATTTCCTTGTGAATCAATGTTGCCAGGAAGGATAATATGGTGAATCTTTGCTGCCCCCTGCTGTTAAACTCATTTCACCAATTTCTTTATCAGGCCAGCCAAAAGGAGAGCGAGCAGGCGTTACAGAGGAAATTGGAAGAGGTGTGCGAGGAGCTCAGAACAACACAGAGTAAAAACAGCAGCCTGCAGGCCACTTTGGACAAGGCCCAGCAGGATAGCAGCGCACTCTCAGGTCAGAAAATGAGAGTAAGAAGGAATGAAAATGGGAAATAGAAATGACATCTTAGCTCAAGAATGCCATAAATGTCTATGGGATCTTTGTAGAAACAATGAGTGCATTGCAGAATATTAAACAAGTTTTGAGTGGTGTGTATTGACAGTGTTCTTTCTCCCTGCAGAATTTCAGGTGTGTATGGGTAAATTGGAGGCTGAAATCAAGGAGCGCTCTGTTCAGGTAGATGCCCTCACTGCCCAGCTGGAGGAGACACAGGCAGAGAAAAGCCAGCTTGTACAGCAGGTGGCCTCCATAAACTCACTGCTGGAGGCCAGTCAGAACAAAAAGGAGGAGGATAACAATCAGGTCAGACATTCTTTGCCAGTTTGACTTCTCTGAAATGGCCAGACCACCCGTAGTCACCCCTAATGATGTTTATCATCTTTGATTCAGCAGGTGAATGCTGAAGAGCTGGAACAACTAAAGCTCAGGTAAGTGTTTTGATCCTCCTTTTATCAGAGTCCACATCATATCCATAGCTGTTCCTCTTATTGCTTTAAATACTGCGCCTCCCATTTATTAAATGTATGTTCTCTCTGCAGCCTTCAGGAGAGGGACAGCCAGTTGAACACTCTCCATGAGGAACTGAAGCAACTGCAGATGAAGCAGGAAGCTGCCGTAAGTGTTGCAAACACATGTTGTTAAATCTGTTACCATAGTATCACTTCTCGGTAATTCAGGGGAAACAATTTTTTATCACGCAAAGATGTGAATAGTGGAACTACTAATCACAAACAAACCGCTGTTCTAACAGGAGAACACTATTGCTGAGGCTGAGCAAAGAAATAATAGGTGAGGTGCTTTTTACTAGCTGTCTATTTGGCTCAGGTTTATGCCACACCTTTTGTTTGTTTTCTGATTATTTAGACTTTCTCCAAAATTTTTTTGTCTCTTAGTGAGGATGCCAGCCTTATCACGTCCCTTCAGGATGAACTTAAAAACCTCAAAGAAGAGATGGTGCAACTTCAGAGCACACCAGTAAGCATACTTCTCTATGCTTTGCATGCACCTTCTTCTAGAGCTGCCCTGCAGTACAAAAACGTATCTCAGTGACTCATTTGCATGCTCTCTCTGTTTCAGAAGCCAGATAGCTCTGCAGAGCTCGGACTACTACAGAACAGGTAAATGAGTCTGGCATGAAAAGATCACTCTCATGCATTGTTAGATATGGTATTTAAGTCTTGTCTTTTTTCTGTTTTGGTTGTGTGGCTAGTCTGACTGAGAAGGATGCCCTTGTCACATCACTACAAGAGGAGCTGAGAGAAGCGAGGGAAAAAGCAACCGCTGATGGAGTAAGACTCTTTACATTCTAGTGGTTTATCAACTAAGATTTTGCTTTGCTTTTAATTACCTTCCTGATCATGACATCCTTTTTCTTTTCTTTTTTTTTTTTGCAGAGCGTAATGGGACAATTGACAGCTTTTCAAACTGAAGCCAAAGAAACTCTCCAGGCACTCTTTCCACAGATTACCTTAGAGACAGAGCAGGTAGGAAAAGGAGATTTCAAGAAAGCAGTTGCTGAATGAGCTTTTATTCTGATGATTTTGGTCCCCTGACTCATTCGTGTCTGCTTTTGTTGTCATCTAGCCAAACTGGTCACAAGTTTTTACACAGAAAGCTCAGGAGGCTCTCACCCAGCAGAGCCAGGAATCTCAGTCAAGCACAGCGTCACCTGTAAGCCAAAATTTAATACTGTTACCATATTCTGGTTTGATTTAGTCTGGCAGAAGTTCTGATTTTTTATTGTTTGTTTGTTTGTTTATTTCAGGAGTTGCTTGAGAAACTGAAGGAGGCTGAGGAGAGCCATGGCACCCTGCAAGCTGAATGTGAACAGTACAGGACAGTCTTGGCTGAAACGGTAAAGGCTGTTCAGACTGCTATGAAATCATAGTATACATTCAACAAATCTTGCTCTGAATAGCGTGGAATACATGTATGAATTTGTACGTGCATGTGTGAATACGAGGTACATTTTATCCTGTTTCCCTTTCCCTTTAGGAAGGAATGCTGAAACATCTGCAGAAGAGTGTGGAGGAGGAGGAGCTGGTATGGAAGTCCAAGATGGCTAACTCAGAGGAACAGCTGAGGGAAGTAAGTAATACCCATGTGAAATCACTATGGCCTAGCTCAGACTGCCAGCCCAAATCTGTTTTTTGGCATATCCAGATTATATTCAGATTGATTTTAGAAATATTGGACGGCAAAAAACTTGGAGGTGGATTGAAATGCGATTCCAATCGGATTTCTACAGATGCATCTCAGTCTAGACACTCTGGAAGCTCAAATCGGATTTCAAACTGTAAATAACAGCACGGACAGTCTGTCTTAAAGATCTGATTTGCCTGCAGTCTGAATAAAGCCTATGACTTTGACACTTCTTCACCATCATCCATAACACTGTGTATGGGTCCCTATTGTTTGTTTTTTTTAAAACCTAACAACAGTCCCTCTCACACACAACCAGGCTTTGGAGAAGGCCCGCAAGCTGGAGGCAGAAAACCAAAGTGTAGAGCAGGTGGGGAATTTTTCTACACACTGTATAAATTTTCCCTTGAGGTAGTTTTGGTAGGTTGGGGGATGTGTTCTGCTATGTGAAACTGATTCTTTGGATTTTTCTGTAGTTGAAGGAGCAGATGATGCTTCTGGAGGCACAGCTGGAGAAGCAGTCAGACAACCAGGGGAACTCTGAGGAGATGGAGCAGGTACGTAAGCAGGTTACTGGCATAAATATTGAGATTCAGTCCAATATTCTAGATGGGGCTCAACTCACGATTATTTTCATTATTGATTAATCTGTTTGATTATTTTCTCCATCAATTGTTTGGTCTAAAAAATGTCTGGAAAATGCCCAATAGTGTTTCCCAAAGCCTGAGGTGACCTCAAATGTCTTGTTTTGTCCTAACCAACAGTCCACAACCCAAAGAAGTTTAGTTTACTACCATAGAAGATAAAATAAAACAGAAAATATTCACATTTGAGATGCTGGAATTATGGAATTTATACTTTTTTTTTTTTCCTAAACAACTCGAAGTGATTAATCAATTATCAAAACAGTTGGTGATTAATTTTCTGTTGATCAGTTAATCGTTGCAGCTCTAATTTTAGAACTTGTGCTAAATATAGATAATTGGAAATACAACAGTGTGTACTTTTCTGTGAAATACTAGAAAGGTATTTCCTATATTTAATCTAACAACCTCTTGTGGTGCATTTACTTGTATTTTACAAATATCTATGTGATCCGTTCATCTCTACATTGTGCTTTGTATTCAGCTGAAGCAGCAGCTGTCAGAGTGTCAGAGCCAGCTGGATTTGGCCCAGAAGGAGGCGCAGGCACACAAGGAGGAGCTTGCACAGGTGAGGTTCCTGACTAACCTGCTCTCCTGCCCTTCACATAATAATAGTTACATATTCATTTGACAGTGTAAGCGATGTGACAGACATACATGCTATTTATGAGACATGACATGGCGAGGAATTTGTGGAAATCCCTCTTTAACCTTTGCAGCCAGCTAGGTGTCAGTAAAATGTAAGGCAAAGGGAATTCAAGGATGGAGGTTATGTAACCAGTGACAAGCGACGGCTTCCTGTTTCAGGTCACAGAGCAGCTGGGCGAGATCACGATGCGGGCTCAGCGAGAACAGAATGGCCCAACTGAGGCTCAACCCAGTCAGGTCAGGGTGCAAAGGTCACAGGGCACCCTTCACTTCTTGTCAGAGAGTACTGGACAGTGACTAGGCTTCAAACTCAAACGATCTTCCTTGTTGTTCTAAATTCTCAGATGAGCACGTTTCAATTAAATAGAAAATCTTAAATAAAATTAGTGTTATTGATTACTGTTGTCAAACCTATTTCCTAAATCAAGGATGTTGCTTCAGTGCACAGATACTGAGCAACAGATGACTCTGCTAGGGAAGTGCTGTATTTCCAGTCTGTCCAGTACTCCTCCGACACAGCAGCTGTTTATGCTAACCACTGTTTGCGTTTATTGAGTGCACATAACTAACCCCTGCTGTTTCTCACCTTTTTTCGGCATGCTTTCTTCTCCTCCTTTGTTTCCAGATATTTGTTTGATTCCTAACAGCAACAGATATTTTGTTTGACTTGAGCCTCTCACATGAAATAGTCTAAGAGGAAACTAACTTGGCACACAGGTCGAGCAGCTTTTGTGTGTGGATGCGTAGTGCTGCTTTGGTAACAAGAATGTTTACATACACATGCATGTGTTAAATGTTTGTTTTTGTGTGTGTGTGTGTGTCTGCCATTAGGTCCAGCACGAGTTGAGTCAGACAACCGAGCAGCTGCACGGGGAGGCGGCTCAGAGACTGCAGCTCTCTGAAGAGTTTGAGCAGGTAGCAGCCATCGTCGACTCGTTCTTTTCAGGCTTTTCAACACTAGAGTGGTACTGATAATAACATCAGTGTGTGTTGTCCACCCCTAGGCTCAGAAGACTATAACAGAACTTCAGGCTCAGCTGGATCTTCTGAAGGATTCTGCAGAGTCACCACAAGCTGACACAGAAGATGTTGCTCAGCTCAAGGTGTGATAACAATCAAACGTGCTGAATCCAAAGATCAATTTTTGTCTCAGTCCTGGATTATTGTGAATATATAACACTGCTGAGTATCTTAAAGTGACATGTGGTGCAGAATGTTGCAGACAGACTCCTAACATGAATCAAACATGCATATCAACATCATAGTTTATCATTTTGGTTCAGTATTATATTTTAAATTGTATTGACAACCTTGAAAGCTTCATTTCAACTATGTCATAGAACACAGCTTTCATTTTCTTCACCAGCAGTCTTTAAAGTCTCTGAAGCACTTGTCCTCATGTGATTTATGGAGATCCAAAACGTTCAATATTAAATTAGTAGAAATTAGTAAAGAATTATATGAATATATACAGACAATTTGAGAAATAACCCAATAGAATAAATGTAATTTCACCTTGCTTCTTTTTACAATAAGATTTTCTTTCAGGTTAATTTAAAACTATCAGTTTTTATTTCAAAATTACCTTTTTTCTCAAAGTCTATTTTTACTTACAACGGCAGTTTGATTTCCTAATGCCACTTGGCTGTTGCTTTGGTCTGAAGCAGTGAACAACCAATCAAATAACTTGCTCAGCGGAGTTTGTCATGATTGCAGACAAAGGCTGTGATGAAAAGTGGCATTATGAAATGAATCAGTTGGGGGAAATGGTGCCGTGAAATAAAAAAGACCCTGTAATGAGCTATTGTGAAAAGAGGATCAGAATGAAGTGATGTTAAATGATGATGATGATGATGAGCTGAATTATTTCACAATTTAATGATTAAATTATGTTGTCAGTTTGTATTTATTCATATGATTATTTATTTTATGTTTTACTTATCTAATATTGAACCTTTTGGGACTCCATACTGATTAGGGCTCATTTATCAAAAGATATAGCTGCTCTGAAGTAATGTTTGCTACTGCTGTCGGAACAGGAGCGCCTGGAGAAGGAGAAGAAGTTGTCCAAAGACCTGGGCCAGGCAGCTACCAAGCTCCAGCAACTTCTCAAAGCCACTCAGGAGCAGCTGACCAAAGAGAGAGACACAGTGAGAACACTACAGGAGCACCTGGACGGCAAGGTGAGACAACTGACACTGCTAAGACTTTACATGCACCTCTAAGCACACATTGTTTTTGTATATTTTGACTCTGATCTTTTTCTTATTTCTGTTGTCAAGGGAGAATACGTGGAACTGAAGGAGGGAACGTCCGTCTAAGAGGAAGTTTACTGCGGACACTACACAAAACTGCCAAATATGCCTTATGATTACCATAGTTATGCATTCCAAAACTATTTCTTTCTTGTACTGTAGTTGATTGCATTTACTGCAACTGTAGGAATCAAATGTTTGATATTATGAACATTTCAAAGATTAGAGGAGAAAATCCTGCTGCAGTCTTTATTGAAACCCACATTCCATCAACAATTCTGGCTATGTCAGAAGATATTTATCCCCCTGCCTTATATTCCAAACATTTCCCCATAGTTCAGTGTTAAAAGGGAAACCGATTGTACGTCTAACGTACATCAACCTGTGCAATTACTTTGTATGTTTTTTTATGTGGTTGAATGATGGGAACATTTTATGGTTCAACGATGCAGTACCTTTAGGGCCTGCTTCCCTCTATAGCTGGCTGCCAATAACACACATCGAATTAGAATTTGTATGAATGAATAAACTACAGTGTAGCTCTATGTCATTCTTGGTCTGTGTCTGTGTCGTAGTTTCTGTAAATGTGCAATGAATGCAGGCAGGAAACAAGATAAACGCTGTTTATTGTATGTTATATTTAACTTAGTTTCAGATTTGATGTTAAACAGGAAATCTGCAAGTATGTGCACTATACATCTGCCACACAACATTTCAAAGACTGTCTTGTGATGACTATGCAGTAGTTTTGTTCCTGTTAGGGGTAAAAAAAAAAACTCTTCGCAAAAAAAACTGTTACAACTTAACTGTTCAGAGGCCATTCTTGGTTTCTGACAGGAAGCATTACTACACATCAACTTTCTCACACTATATCCTCAGACAACAAAATGGAGGGTTATACATTTCAAACTCTATACAAGCTCCAACCTATTTATCCTATCCTGTTAAACATTTGGCATTGCATTGCTTAAAACTATACACAAAGGTTTAGATTGCATCAGTGGTTACAGTGAAGCAGTTAGACACCAGGAAGTACATTACGAGATAGTATAAACAGTTCGCGGGCTTTTTCAAATGCATCATTTGGATTCACGCATGATGTCATCTGTTTATCGCTCACACTGTCTTACTGAAAAAGAAAAAAAAAAGAAAAAGACCGGAAGGTGAACAAAGCAGGGTGTCAATAATAAGAAATCTAGATAAGTCAGCTCATTAGCACAACAGCTGAGGCACATGAGAATGTCATGAGTTTTGCAGGTATTTGGTCATAAATACCTGCAAACTTTGACCTAATGATGGTGCTAGATGAAATGTCAGAGGATCAAAGTCACTATATATTCTCAGAACCATGAATGTCTACCAAATTTTATGACAACCCATCCAATAGTTGTTGAGATATTTCAATAAAAAACAAGAATGTCAACCTGCTGGTAGTGCTAGAGGAAAAGTCAAGGGATCATCAAAGGCTTCATCCTCTAGGGACCATGAATGTCTGTATAAAATGGCCATCCAAAAGACAGACATTGCCATCTACCGTTGCAAACAACTGAGCTGGTATTGGTCAGACTGGTTGGGGAGGGCGTGTCCACGCAACCGTCCATATGGCTTTCAGGTGTCGCGTTAATTTGAGGACATTATCAACTTGCTGTAAATTACATTTTTGTAAGATATATCAGTAGGGACATTTTGTTATGGCCATGCATGTACATGAACATATCAAGGGCAGTTTGGATTGGTCCTCGTGGGGAAGTTGACAGCAGAGTGTTAAACAAGGTAAAAGATACAAGAAGCTCACTAATAAAATAAAAACAGCATATATTAAGTAACCAAATAAATCCAGTATATATAGAATATGGTAATAGATTAACATTTATGTCCTCTTTTGAATAAAACTGTTTTATGCAACATATAACATTAGGAATAGTTGGACATTTTGGGAAATATTATTTGCTTTCTTACAGAAATCAAAAGATTGACACTGTTCTTATATGTAGCTACTGCCACCAGCAGGTTAGCTTAGCTTAGCATAATGACTGGAAACCAAAGGTCACAAAATCAAACTACCAGCCTCTTTAAAGCGTACTAATTTAACACCTTCAATCAAATTTTTTTCAGGATGCAAAAGTCAAAGTGTAAAAATGAGAATTCGTTGTTTTAGAAAGGATTATATGGTTATACTATTTTGTAACCGCTTGGAGTGTCTGCTCCTGGCCTGTCAACCACATTTTGCTACCTCCACACCCAGCCAGGCTAGCTGTTGTCAATCTTTATGCTAAACTAAGCCAAGTGACAGCTGGCCCCAGTTTCATATTTACAGTGCAGATGTAAATACGGGGTGTCAATCTTCTAATCCAACTCTTAGCAAGAAAGTGATAGTCAAGTTATTCCTGTAAATAAATGTAATGCTGTTTGGCAGGTATAGAATTGAGGCACGAGTAGCCTGTTTAAAGATATGACCATTAAAAAGTAGTTTACGGTCTTTAGTTATCAGTTTTATTTATGATCATTGAGTATTGTTACAAAGTGACCCTGAGGTCCTCATTGCTGTAGTGATGGGATATGAATGAATGAATGTTATCTGGCTATCCCAGTAAATATGACCTCCTGAGTCTGACAGGCCCCAGTTTTTCTTGGAGAATCCACATCCAGGTGCTAAGACCAACCCCCAGCTATCTGTTCATTATAGCCTTTATCAATACTTGTTTTTTGAAAAGGTGCATTTCCAACTAATAAAACACAAACAGTAAATAATGGAGGAAAAAATAAACCGCCCACACATGCACAATTGGTTTCATTGAATTTATTTGGCAATAACAAAACGTTGCATTGACTGCTGCAATTTCAGTGAAACTTTTTTCTTTGTAAAAGTACTATTTCTTTTTATAGGTGCATATCAAAGTGTAACAGTCTAGAAAAACAGATTTATGTCAAACAGGCCTATCCGTTTTGACCTAGTAAACTCTGGCAGGGTGTCTATAGGGATATTTTACAGGAGTTGTATGCAATTAGCAAGACATTATTAACCAATCCATATAATATAAATGGTGTACACTGGAATATGCAGGGAATCAAACAATATTGTATGTACACAGAAAGAGTGAGTGAATAATTTGAGGAATATAAATGTACTCAGTCAAGTGACAGAAATAGTATCATTCATCTATGAACAAAGAATGAATAATTTTACATCTGAACAAGTCTGATTTCACAGCCAAACTGGTGTGACTAGACAGTTTAGTAGGGCAGAGTTTTACGTTACAGGAATCTAATCCCATCCAGAGCCCAACCCATTCCCTTTAAGCTTTGTTAAACCAATCCAAAAAAACAATTTCAATTTGGAAATGCTGCTTTTGTCCTCTTAAACCTCTTTGAATTTATTTTGTGAAGCAGAGCGAAAGGGGGTTTGTTTATGACACAGGTCTCACAGGGTGGCCCTCAACTTTGATAACGCCTTTCCCCATCTTTTCTGCGAAATTATCCCTGTCGCCGTAATCCGCAAGGTCATTCATCTGCAGCTCATGTTTGATACCTGTGGAAGACATAAGAGTCACTTAAAAAAGGAGCAAAAACACCTTTAAACTTGAACTTCAAAGTTATCCTTGAAAAAAAGGAAAGGAAAGTGGTGATAACATTTTGAAATATGGAGCTTCTCCTAAAATAATCTGTATTTAAATAATAAATAAAACACACACACACACAAACCAGGGGATTTTCCTGAAGTTAGGCTAACAAGAGTGTTTAGGTTCTAAATCACCAATTCATTAAAAGATCAGGAATTAAGATATTTCTGTGGTCAGAAAAGAAAATTGAACAAAGCAGAAAAAACCCCACCTGTCAGGGACTTCTTGAGGGAATCTTTTGAGCTAGCGTAGTTCATTTTGTCTTTGATGGCTGCAGTGTCAGGAGCCCTGATATGAAGAGAAATCATTGTCCATAAATGTCCATACTTAGATTGCATCTGAGGATATTGTATTTTGCCAAGATTCTATTGCCAGACGTCTGAAGATTGCAATTAGATGTGGATGCAGATGCAAAAAATACATTTAAGAGCAGTTATGCTTCAATTGTTATATGAGGACCTACCACATCACGAAGACCAGTTCTTCTTTTTTACTTGATTCCTTGGTCTCAAAGTGGCAGTCATACAGCATGTAGCGGCACTGTTTAGGATCCAGGTGACTCAGGAAGAACTTGAAGACATCATCCACGTCTTCCAGATCTTTTTCCCTGAAGATTTTGCCCTCCTCCACATCAATGTAACGGCCATTGATTTCAAATATCACCAATCTTAGACGTTCCTTTTGGTCAGCATCACTTTTAACTACTTTCATTTCTTTGTAGATGTCTTTCACTCGGTCAGCGACTTGTACTCCGGACGTCTGTTTTGAGACAACACAAAACATTACATGTCAGTATTTAGTACAAAAGAAACGGACAAACCCATTGTTCATGACTCATGTCTTGTTTTGTCTACTTGATGCCATTTTTGTTTGATGTACTCTTTGGAAGGAGGTCAAATGTAATGTTGGTGAGCAAATTAATACAAAATGATTCAAATGTTGCACACATTTTAAGAAACTCGGCGAAGGGTCTTAAGAGAGATCATAAGATGAACGCACAGACAAATGCAGTTACTCAAGCCTTGATTTTGTATTTAAATGACGATAATGTTTGAATTTCATTCAATTTATTTTTTAAAAAAGTGAAAAGGCAGCTTTTTTCTTTGAAGACCACTCTATTCTCTTCTTAGTCATTCGATTTCGAGTTCACAAGTTTTAAATTTTACAGGTAAGTGTGCAAATTCTTGTAGAAACAGGAAATTAAGAGATAAAGAAGACATCACAGTATCAGCACTTTGGTAAGATTTGGGCCTTGGCTCATGTTTGAGCAGACGATGTTCACTTGTACTTGAGACGGAAAGCAGAACTGAAAGATGAAGAAACAGGAAGTTCTTCAAAACTAGACTTTGAGAGAAGTGTTAACGCTATTTCAGTAATTCATATGTGCATATATCTTAGCAGTTTTTCAGCAGTAACATGAAAAGGGTGTAGCTGCCCTAAGAATTTTCAAGGCCATGGCTCTGTCACATTCCAGTCATTGTCGAACAAGTTAGCACAAGAAAGACCGCCCCAAGGGATTCTCTCAGAACAAGTTTGAAGCACGAACAAAGCTTCCTCCATTTTGGAGGCAAAACCACACCTTGAACTAGCCCTTTCAAAACCCTAAAGTCTGTTTAAAAAAGAATTTCCTCAAGGTAACATCAAATGAATAATCTTTAAAGTCCAAGATATATTGATGACCAGACTTCACTGAAGTTGCACTTTTTTACATATATATATTGTCAAAATGAGGATGTTGCACTTCAAAGTTTCATCATCTCTAAATTATATGTCCTGTAGTGAATACAAATCACACAGAAGTTGCAAACTGACACAGCACAAGTCAAATCAGTCAAATTCTTTGAGAAAGCTACTCACCATTTTGCTTCTGATGTGTGAAGGAAACAGGCAGCAGAGAAAAAATGGCAGCAGCAGTCAAAATGCTGAAGGGTCATAAGGAAGGAGAGCAGGTTGACTCATGGAGGAGGAGCTGTGCTGTGGTAAATGAGCACACCTCCAAAAGCAGACCCACCCCCCTCTTCCCAGGTGTGCCACAGTTTCAGCTGCAACCTCAGCATTTGCATTTAATCATTTCAAATTTGAAGCCTAAATCACAATGCATAGGTGTGCTTCACTATTTGTCACAATAAACACATTTCTGTTGCCCTTTCCTTTCCTCTCCTTCCCATCTTCTTCGGTTTGGGAAAGGTAGAGATCTTCCTTTTTAGGTAAAACTCCAGGTAAGCTTGAGCCTGTCATGGGTGGGAGCGGCACCTAACACCCTTATAAGGAGAACAAACCTGTCCACATTTTAACTCATCTGCTGCTGAGATGCATTTCAATGTCCTTATATGGTAAAAGGTAGGATGAGTGCACAGATATGTGAAAAGGGTTTATCTACCTACCTACAGAAAGTGAGATGTTGCATTCTCATTAGATTGCAGTCATAGTCAACAGTTAGACATGCAAAAACCTTAATCTGATCCTCCTGTGAAGACAGCAAACATTACACTTATTTACTGCTTCTAAGTTTACTGTTTACTGATTCACAAAAAGTTAGAGTGCACAAAATTAGAGTGCAGACTCAGTGCCAGCCCTATTTTCTCTCTGTTTCAGTGGGCTTACAAGGCTTAGAGGATATCTTACAAAATGTTTGTGATGGCCTTAAGTCTCTCATGGAAGGAGCAAAATTACAAGTTCAAGGCTTTTGGAAAACAGCATTGACTGTGGTATGAGTATGAGTATAGTCTGCACATTGACTCCAAAACCTCAAGCTTGTTTAAATAGAAAAGAGTCAAGTCAAATCTTCATCAGGTAAAAAAAAAGGATCACAGCTTTCCACTCCAGGGGTGTAGCTAGCAATAAAGGGCCCAATTCACAGAAGAGGAACCTTGGCCTTTCTGCCCACTTTCCTCTGATCCATCAGCTTGCTTAGTCATAAGTACATAGTCATGAACATAGTCATAAGTAGAATCATTCACAAAAACCCTTAAAATGCATGGTGCTTTTCAAATTCTGTCAGTGGAGGACAATTTTGCAAAAGTATACCATGCAAAATTTAATTTAGTTTGATTTAAAACTTGCTCTACCTCATTAAGATATATTTTGTGCAGTTTTAAAGACTTCAACCAAACCTTGTTGCAAAATGTCTGTGTTTTGATGTACTGCTGCTTTTGAATTACATTAAAGATATATGTATTAACAACCCGGAAGAACTAGTAGATATTCCATCCTTTGTCTCCATGTTGTGCCAAATTTTTTATTCTGCATAACTTACATTAGCTACATGACTGTATTTCAGTCCAATATGAACATTTGTGAGTACATATTTTAGAATATTTAGGGATCACACACACACATTGCACACAGACAGAACAGATGTTCTCATAAGTCTTGTGAGAAAAAAATATTTGTAATGCAATGCTAGAGTAACATCATGCCTTTGGAGGAGGCTCTAAATGAAAAATACTACAACTACCGATGGTGAAGTCATTTCCTGTGTGAACTGGCTCATTCGCAAATGAATATTCTTCCATCTTTTTAGATGATAAACAAAGAGACTTTTTTTTTTGCAAAACTCTCCTTTTGATGGTGAAATTGGTGCATAGCCCATCCTCCACAGGGACTATTTTTAAATACTGATGCTCTGTTTCAGCATTGCAGTGGCTTTGCTTCCTCTGTGTGAATTAGTGGTTTACAGAACGTCAGAGTCCCGCCCCACATCCGGACTAACTTCTGTTCCAACACGAGTGCTGCCTAAATATCTGCACATGTCAGAGCATACATTACCTGCTAACATTTGCATTGCGAGCACTGGAATCTGTGACTTGTAAAGACAAGCTGAAATATAAGTTATATAAGTCAAATAGATGATAAAATGTTTGATAAAAGAATGATTGTTAAAGCTGCATTTTATGTCTTGTTGGTGAAGTGAGGGTTGTTTTATGGTTACCGTCATAACTGTGGTAAGGCCTTCCTACCAGAGCTAATGGCAGCCAGCAGCAACTTTTCAAAGTAGTAAAAGGGGAAATACAACCCTGAACCACATAGGGCAGGAAATGGCTGCTGCACTGCTCTCTGTGAAAACTTCATGCTGCTGCAAGCATATCACAGGTTTGGCCACAATCCAGTCACTGACGTCAAAGCAGCAAACCTAAATTTATGAGAACTCTGACATCTACTGGTATATTACAGGTACTGAGTTGGCCATTTGCTTTTGGGTTATGGCACACAATCTGTTGGACTCTGTCACTCTGCTGGTCTCTGTCAACAAAGACCAGGACAATTGAGAACCCGGCTTTCACCAGTAGATGTCATGCTTCACACAGATTTGGGTTGGTCTTTAAATCTACGCTGAATACTGTGTGGAGAAAAAAACATTGTTGTTTTGACCTATAGGTTCAAGTTTCAGGTCTGTTCAAGTCTCTTGCACTTCTGTCATTGGGTGTGGTCATTTATTCTTTCTCAGTTATATTTTCAGTCGGTGTACTATTACATATTAATTCTGCTACTCAAAAAACCTCAAAAATAATAAGCAAGTTTAAACTAACAAACAAAACAAAGCATTCTAGACGGAAAAAAGCTTCAGAGTTGATGTAGTAACTCAAACTGAAGTAACCTGCCAGCATATCATGTATTTATGGTTCAACATGACTCACAGTTAAACAAATTATGAGTCGAGCCATGCATCTTCAATAGACCTAATTTAGAAAACATACAGAGACAAGTTGGTGATGGGTTCTGTGAATACGCTCCCAAAGGAAAGTGAGGAGATGTCATACACAGCTGTGTGATTGAATCTCCAAAGGCCTTTTGATTTTCTATGACCATAGACTCCATCAGTGGGTGACAGTAAAATTCTTACATGAAATGAATATTTTAAGGCAGAAATGAAGTATTCACACTACAACATCCTCAGTGCAGTGGATATACAGTATATACTGTAACACAAAACAACAGACTCTTATTTGTGGGAGATTTTGGTTTTATTATATTTGTGGATAATTAAAACTAATTATTTTCCTTCAAGTTTAGTATCCATTGATTAAGTTGTACACAAAACACAAACTTATCCAAATATAAAGCAAATATGCAGTTAAGATGACTGTTTATCAACATCAGCATGAATTCTTCAGCTGGAAACAGTCAGAGCTCCTCTACAACATCGCCAGATTCAGCCACTGTGGATGAAAACACAAGCGTAACTCTATGGTCCATTAACCATCACCTCATATTTTTGTGTCATAATCACTGACAGGCTCTTACCTCCATAAAACCCAACTCTATCACACCAGACCCATCCTTGTCCAGGGTGTTGAAGGTGTCTGTAAATTAAATAAAACATCAGAATTCTACATAATGTCTGCATGGCTGTGAGATAAAAATGTGGTCACAAAAACTCACTGAAGAGTGACTCTAAGCGGATCAGACAGCCCACAAAGTTGTCAAAGTCAATGGTGAGGTTTGGTTCACTGTAGCGGGCCACGATTATCTGATGCAGCGAGTTGTTGAGAGAGAAACCTGCCAAAATGCAACAAGGTGAACTGAGAGAAAATGTGTAAAAGCACACAAGGGAGAAAAACACAGCTTTAAACAAAAAATCTACAGTACATCCATTATTTTTTAATGTTTGGATTATTTCATGCAACTCAAGTTCAGTCAAGTCAAACCAGTATCTTCTACCCTTGTCCCTCTGCACTTTAGCCGGTTGAGGACACAAATGTAGCCTAGAGAAACATATTTTTTTAAATGGTCTTCTCACCTGCAGCCTCCACTGCCATCCGCATCTCAGAAGCGCTCATACAGCCACTTTGGTCTGTGTCTCTCTCTCTGTACAGATCCTAAAGGAGAGCCCAACAAATGATTATATACTATCACCATTGCACTAATTAACTATGGTATACATGCTATGTTAATATTAACAGAACAACATACCAGGAACCTTTCAATCTTTGTCCACAGGATCTTAAATTCTACCACTCCCAGCTTGCCGCTTCCATCTTTCTTTGAAGAAAATGTCAAAGAAAATTGTAACATGCTCCATACAGATGGTAAGTAAAACTGTAAGGGTATTTCAATTTATTGTTAGTTGAAATAGACGGTTCTTGGATGTCTCCTGGCATAACTAAGAAGGAAGACAAATGCAAAGGATACATCTAGCAGGTTGACCATGTCGCGGCATGTTGCCAGGCTAAACCCGTTGGTTTTGATGTCATCTCCTAAAAATGAAACACAGGGATAAATTGCTCTTAATGTCAGGTGCACATAATTGCGCATACTGAACTTGTTTGGAATAGGCGACACAGATAATTTCTCTTACGCTTAACCACAACTCGGTTGAGGATTCTTTGCAGCTCAAATGCAGACATCTCCACGTCCTAAGAAGCATATGACACAGACACGTTGTAAATCATAAGAACAATGAATTGAGGACCATATATCAGATCTTTAGCATACTTACATGTCCGGCGAGCTGTCCAAACAGTCTCTTGAATCTGTCACTGATATCATCTTCATCAATATGAATCTAGAGATGACAAAGAAACATTTTTTTCCACTTCTTTCTCAAAATATTATCAATGTTGTTTTATATCATCTTCAAATGTTTTTATCAAAGGGATATGATTTTACCTGCTCAACATGGCACTCTACAGGGTCGTCAATTTCCCTAAAAGCAGCAAGAAGTCATAGTTATACACTTATTTGGAATTCTATGATATTCATGTCATACCATTTGTCTTGGCACTTATTTGTGAAAGGAACATACTGGAAATCAGCCTGTTTCTCAGAGAACACCCGCACATAAAAGTCGCCATTCTTGTTGGGCTCAAAGGTGGAGGGGATGATGAGGTATTCTCCAGGAGGAAGACAGCAGCGGTTGGACACTTCCCGCAAATTGATGAAGGTCTCAGAGCGTGCAGCCGAAGAGTTGTACATGAAGAAATTTTTCTTCAGGTGCACTTGCCTTTTCCCAGAGTACTAGAAAATGACACACGTATGGTCACATGAGGGCGCCCTATACCTTCCCTCTTGCCTTCTACTTTTTTGTATTAGATATCAGCATAGTTTGAGAGAATTTACAGGACTGAAAATTGAAATCAAATGCAACAAATTCTTTGAATACTCATTCTTAGTATCCAAGTATCTGCATCTTTGCACACATACCTCCTCAGGCAGCTAAAAAAAGACAAAATAAATGAAATGTAAGAATAGGTGCAAAATAAAGTTACAAATAGTCTCTACTGAATAGAATACTATCTTACTTTGCCATCTTAAAGGCAGCTTGTTACCTCATAGATGGCAAAGCCGATGGTCTCCATGTCCTCCCCCATTTTCCTCCTACGGCGCTTGTTCTTCTGCATCAGGCCCACAATGAAGGTGCAGCCCTCCTCACCATCATCAGGGTCGTCATCCACCTCACCCAGCTTTATGACAAACTGAGGATTCATCCAGAAAGAATCTAGGAAGGGAAGCAAAGGTTGGAATGAAATTGATCAACAGTGTTATAGCTGCAGCCTTTGCATTTGCTTCCAATAAAATCATTTCTAAAACACATAAACCAGCGGTGGATTCTGAAGGGAGATGATTGTGAAACTGGTTCATACTTGGATAGTTTCTGCAGCCACCAGCTGACACGCCTCTTCTCCATGTGTCTTCAAACTCCGACTCTGCCCATTTCTTGTACTCATCGCCCGAGAGTGCGTCAGGGGTGAGGTTGCAGATCTCCAGACGGGAATATTGGCGCAGGAAATCAGAAAATGACATCCTGTGAAAAAAAAGGAGTAAGGAGCAAGATTTAAAAAAAAAAAAAAGATAATATCACATTCTTACCTATGTATGATCTTCTTCTTTCACAGGAGTATCAATAATATAAGAGTATATCAGTACTAGGAACCAAGAATATTGATTTTCTTGGTATTGTGACCTTTGACCTTAGCACTCCTTGGTAAAATTTACAAAGAAATTTCCAAAATGTTTGAAGTCAGCCAATAATAGTTGGTAGTTTTCTCTTTATGACATTATTTACCATTTTTCTGTTGCCTTGTTGTAAGAAGTATTGGTTAAGTTCATTGATTAAATTCCTAAAATATCTAAATGCTATTTAGCACAAACAACAAACAACAATGGGTGGACAAAGTTTTAAGAAACACATGTACCTGTAGCATATATTGAAGCAGTATTTACCTGATTGCACTACATTGCATATTTGCTGTTTTTATGTGTAGGACAAATACATTTTTAAATTCATGTTGTTCATGAGTGTTTGGTGAAGAAAAGTATTTTTTTGGGTTACCAGAACTCCCCGTCTTCAGAGCGGTTGGTCAGCCTCGCCCGGTCAGTATTATTCACATATCTCCACTCAGAAGACCTAGAAAAATGTGCCATTACACTTTTAGTTAAAGATAGACACAACAGACACATAGCACAAACAGGTAAACACTTGCACTTTTACGTCACACACTGCTCCACCTACACCTTGAATACAAAGTAAGCTGTCAGTCTTTTTGTTTCAGGACTTACCAGCCGTTCCACTGGTTGTGTATGTGTTAAATACATGACAGAATAACACACACCAAACAAAGGATAGATGTTCTAAACAGGCTGGGTCCTCTCATGAACAACACGACGCAACATATACAACTGAGGCTGAGTAGAACATTATTACATTTGTATCACAGGTATGTGGTCATAAACTAAATTATTAAACAAATCACATTTTTGACCAGATGATGGTGCGAGGAGACATTTCACTCAAAACCACAAATGTCAACCTCATAGTGAGGAAACCAAAGTCAGTAAGATTCATCCTCTGGGGAACATGAATGACTGTACAATCCATCCAAGAGTTGTTGAGATATTTCAGTCTGGACTAGACTCTAGACCCTAGACTACACTAGTCCTACTCTGGAGTAGATGCCAATGATAAATAATTAGAGCTAATATGAGCATGTGCGTTGTTTTTCCCTTGAAATTCCCCAGAATTGTATAATACTCACTTGTCACTCCAGGCTCCATTCCACTCCACCTGACCCCATGGGTTTCTAATCCTAATCAGCTGCACCATGTCGCCTCTGTACTCCACCTGATGCAGAATAAGTCAATTACTCTCAACCAGAAAAAACACAAAATTGTGAACCTAGAAACAACACAAAAAAAAGGGAAAACAAGGAAATAGACCAAACCCCAATTAACCAAATTCTAACATCTATCATAAAGCATATTTGCCATGTGATCCACTGTGTCGTATGTATATAATAATACACACCTGCTCTGCTCCTGTCACAGAGTAGGCATGGCCCTTCACCAGCTTGCGATATGTGACGGCTTCTGAGTCGGATGCATTGGTGATCTGGGGTGGAGAGGAAAAGCTTGTGAGGTAAAAACCACCAGATACAGCGAAGACATGAAGTAGGCTACATGAGAGTGAAACAAGAAACTCAAACAAACATCAATGGAGCATCCCAGAAGAGAGCCTCTGTCCAGGGCCTTCTTAATGATTTTGAAGAGGCGGGGATCTGCTTTGCTCAGGTCGTGACGCTCAGCAATGCCTCCAGTGAAGTCCTCGAAACCCTCAGTAGTGCTTCCTCCAGAAAGGGCCTCGTAGCATCCATTTAGCCTGTAAGTAAAAAGAGTAGAGTTCATGACAGACTAGACCAGAAAAAGAGATACTGAAATAAACAAAAATTTTCCATGCTGCCATACTTGGCGTAAGCTTTCTCCAGCAGTGCACTCCAAAACTCTGAGCCCTCTGCTGAGTGAACAAACAGCAGCTTTCCATCTCTGGTGGGCAAGCGATCATCGACCACCACATCCACCCACTCACCAAACTGCCAGAACTGTGAATCACAGAGAGAGGACACAAGTAGTCCATTTGTTTGTGCTACTTTAGTTCTCAAAGATTGAAGCTGTGGTTAATTGGGACATAAGGTCTGTGTTACAAAGTACCTCAAAGTGAAAGATGCCGGCATAGTTCTTCTCAAAGCTTTGGTCATGGGGTACAACACGAGACAGAACTTGTTTGTTGAGAGTCAAGGAGGCGATAGCTGCCAGGAGCCAGCAGTCACCTGAACACAAGATGACAGTGTTGGAAAAAAGAGGACTCCTGCATAAAATGTTCCCCAGAGGGTTACAAGTTCTCACATGTTCATTTTGTCATAGTGACACATCTCCAAAACATAGCAGGTATGCATTTTGTTTGTACACACACCTCAGTTGTGCAAAGTCACAGTTGTTGTCTTGTCTCGCATTACTCATCAGCTGCAAGCACAGCCCACACATGTATGCAACTCAGACCCACCTACACATGTATGCAACTCAGACCCACCTACACTGGGTGTAGACAGAGAGGTGCAGGACTGAAGGAGATGTTTTGTACATACTGACAGCTGGTGTCTATGCACAGGAATTCACTAGGAGTTATGAGGTTTAGATGTTATTACAATGGTGCAATGTTAAAAAATCACATGCAAAAGACTGTCACCAGGGATAAAGATAATACTGAAAGATAGACAACAGTGTCAGAGGAGAAGCAGAACTACAGTGTCTTAGTTTAATTTACTTTTAGTCAAATGTGCTAACTGTGACGATATGAGATAAGCATGCAAAGTCACTCAAATATTTTGGAAGTGCTGAGGACGGAAATATGTGTTCTTTGTGGAATAATGTAAATATCTAATTGTAAATGCCTCAAAATGCCTTTGAATGTGATTCGGCTGTAAAATAACAATTAGAAATGTAGATCAGTCAAAAGTGAGACTTTGTTGTAAATGCTTATATGTGCGTGCGTGTGTGTGTGTGTGTGTGTGTGTGTGTGTGTGTGTGTGTGTGTGTGTCTCACCAAGTGCTCCTTGACAAATATCAGTCCTGGAGGCTTTTTCAACAATGAATTGTGGATTTGAGCACAATTCCTGAGAAAAAACAAATATTAGAAATTGAGCCATATTGTAAAACTTCTTCACATCAACACTTTTTAGTTGGCCTCTATTCTGTTATAAACCCTTATTTGAATGACTATGTTTTGCTTAATATCATAATTGTGCATTTCATTACTCAATGTAACATCTCTTGGGTGCTGACACGCTTCAGGAAAACAATGTCTACATTACATGCAGACTTACTGCAAATGTATGTAATCAATACCCATATTTATGCTGTAATATTGCAAATTTCAGCATTACAAAGACGACTGCTTGCAGTTTTCTATCTTTTAAAGTCTGTCACTTTTTCAGCACATTGATAAAATATCAACAATTTGGTACACTGATAAACAGACTCAAGCTTATATCACTGAACAGCAGCAATTACCTATTTATTCTAAAAATCAGTGTTTAGGCTATTGACTGACATCCCAGGAGCAAAAGAGTATGAACAAAATAGTTCAAATTAAGATAAACTCAAATGCTGTCAACAATACCCATGTGAAAACATTCATCTTTGATTTCTAGTGTTCAAAAAACAATTTTGAGTTACACACAAGTGCAGGCCCTCCATAAAACACACTTAGTGGTTGTATTTTTCCAGAATGTATATCCAGTACTGAAGCCACATCAGCAGCCTGTATGTCCAGCATACAGGCTGTACCCACCGTGGGTCTCATCCAGGTGATGCCCCGAACTTTGTAGGAATTTGGTCCAAGTTCATTGAAGCCCAGGGATGAGGGCAAAGCCTCAAAGCATTCGTCCTCATACAGCTGTCCCCTCTCCAGACAGCTTCTCCTCAGCGACTCAAAGTCCTGGTTGAGGTATTTCACCGCCTGAGAGTTAGATCCAATCCCGTGTGATTTCTCACGGTTGTGCTGAAGCTTAGCTGCCATGCCAGACATTTTAAAAGATTTAAAGATGTTCCACAATATCTGTCTGTGACCGTCACTAAGTATGTGTGTGTGTGTGGTTAGACGAGTTCTGTGTGATATAGTGTGTGCAGCTCTGCTCTCTCCACACCCTTTATTGTTCATACCAGACAGCAAACCTGCTGTGGATCACCTGTTCCATCCAACCTACTTTGCATCTGCCTTTGAATTAATGACCCAGATGTGGCACACAAGGATAGATGGGTGAAACTTGTGCTGATCAACAACACATTTGATCAGTGGAATAAAATCTCAACTACATGTTTACTGTACCTACATGTTTACATGCACCACAGTAACTTTTGCATGGTGCTACATTTCTGATCCACAATCATAAACAGTGAAAACACAGTTTTCAATTAATCATTTATTCATTTGTCTGTAAACCAATCAACAACAGCAGATTATATTTGAAAGGCACAGACACTACAGATGTCTCATTCAATATCTGTTAACCATTTAATATTTCTGATTTGTACAAGATTTTATAAATACTAATAATCCAGAGGCCATAGTTTCTTAGTCTCTTTATTTTTTTTTTATCATTTGACACAAGTTTTGCAAAGGCTAATAGAGCAAAAACACCAACCAAGTTTTTCCCTACTGAAAAAAGGTTTATTTTTTTCCATTTATAGTTATCTTACAGCTATCTTTAGTAAATACCATTAAAATGTCCACATACATTTTGCCAATTTTTAAGCATTTAGGATATAGAGTGTATATGAAAAGTATTTTTATTGGGTTTACTTAATTTATAAAGATGAAAAATTAGTTCTTATTTATTGTTAATTGATTGAACTTTGTCCTCCTGCAGACATCATGAAGGGATCTTTACTTGTGTTGTCCCCGGGGCTAGTAGATCGCCAGACACAGCCACTGTAAAAGAGAACAAAATTACACAACAAGCTGTTTAAACAAGGAATGCCAACAAACCAGCAGCTTTTGTCGTTGTCCTGTTCACATACCTGTTGCATGTCCAGCTCAATCTTTCCTGAGCCACCTCTTTCCAGAGCCTTAAACATTTCTGGTTGAGAGACAGAAAAGAAACACTGGTAACGCAAACATGCCACAGCCTTTTAATCCAGACCAATATGAGATATATCAAGACTTACTGAAGAGCATTTCCACTTTAATGAGGCAGCCAACAAAACTGTCAAAGTCTATGGCATACTGAGCATCGGCATAACGACTGACAATGGCCTGCAACACAGCAATGTTCACCTGGAAACCTGTTGAAGAAAAACACCTGTCACTTATCATAATTTTTTGTGAAGGTCAGTTTCATAGTTGCGAATAATTTTACATCCTTGAGGAGTATAGTTTTTAGAAAGGTGTCAGATATTAGCAGGATAATAAATGGGGAGTTATGTTACACAGCCTCTCCTATGTTGTTTTGTCCTTGTGGCAAAGTAGAAATGAATGAAATCTAGGTGAGGGGGAGGAGTCCTCCAACTGGCTTATCCAGTCTTCCAGTTAGTTTAGGTCTCACACACACACTGTCAACTGTGCCAACATGCAGTTAGTTGTTCCTGCAGGGTCAGATGCAGTCCAGAAGAACGAGCCCAGAAAAATGTGCAGCATAGGTTGTTTACGAAGTTGCATTTAAATATTTTGCCTTGAAAAACATGAATGCCTTTTTCTAATATGTGTCTCATAACTTGGTAAACAGGTCTGTCAACTATAATGACATACTAGTCTGCAGGCAACATATCTAAAATGCTAATGTTTCTCCTGAAATATGCAAATGACCCTGTTTCCATAATTTACAACCATTGGTTTCAGTGTTTAAGACTTTAATCTGTATATTTGGTTTTATTCCAGTGTTTAAGATTGCTCACGTGATAATGTGTGTTACCTGCTTCAGTGGCAGCGCCTCTCATCTCGTGGGAGCTCATGGTGCCAGAGTTGTCCACGTCATGATTTTTGAAGATCTCCTATATAAACCCACACATCCATGTGTTGTGTTAACAGATACAGCCAGGTTTTCCCAAATGACCAACAGTCATTTCATATGAATCACAACTCACCAAGTATTTCTGGATTTTGTTCCAAAGCATGTGGAATTCCATCAGTCCCAAACGGGCACTTTCATCTTTCTGGAGAATATTAAGGTTTTGTTTGTTTTAAAAAAAAAAAAAGTCTTTAATTTTCCACTCAATTGATCATTCACAAAATTATAGTGCACCCAAATTCCAAAATTTTATTCCTAAAAGAGGATACATCCAGCAGACTGATAATAAGACGACATGTCTCAAGGCTGAAGCCATTTGTCTTGAGATCAGACCCTGCAAGAAAGTGACAAAACATAGGTACCTCAACTCTGCAGTCAATGAAAATACAATTAATTAATCTGTTCATTGTACTTACGGTGAGAGACGACATTGTTCAATATTTTCATCAGTTCAAAGGCTGATACCTCCCTGTCCTATTTGAAAAATGTATATTATTACCTGAACTGTAATTATTGATCCAGATCAGAGCTGATTATATGTTTCATTTACTGTCAGTTCTTATGTTACCTACATTGCCAGCAATCTGCTTGAAGAGTTCCTTGAAATGAGGATCCACATCACGCTCTGATATTTCTTCCTGTGAGATAAAAGCATGGGCTCTTCAGATAAATTATTATAGGCATTTGTATTACAGTAGATTAATATGACACATTTATAATTGAATGTCACACATTTTTCTTCATTTCCACCCAGTACTAATGTTAAGGTTTTCTGGAAACCATTTCACATTTACTGCATGTAAGAATGGCTTATCACTCTGTGTATTTCCTTACCTCCTCTATTACAGCATCAATCTTTGCCTCCAGTGGACTGAAAAAAATAGAAATGCACAGTTTGAGCTTACTCTGTTAGGTGTGCAAGGAAAAAACATTCACACTAAGTGAATCTAGGACTGAGTCCTGAGACCAGAGAAGGGAGCCAGCATCTAAGCCTTGTCCACTAGATGGCTGTATAAGCTAAAGGTGACATTTGAGAGAGCCGTATGTTCACACAGGTACCTGGAGGCTGCCTGTTTCTCTGAGAACACCCTGAGAATAAAGCTGCCGTTCTTGTGAGGCTCAAAGGTTGAGGGGATTATGGCATATTCTCCTGGAGGAAGTTTGAAGCGGTCACACACTTCCCGTGTGTTGATAAAGGTGCTCATCGCCACAGATTTCTGTTGCAGCAGGAACTCCGGACCTAGGTGAACATTGCTGCGACCTTTATACTGAAGATTAATGGAAAAAAAAGTTTTACTACTGAGATGTCAGACAGCTACCAAGAATTTCACAATGAAGGAAGCAATAGTAGTGACAATCGTAATGTCTTTTTCGCATTTAGAATTTCAGTTTTAAGTAAGACATTAAATAGAACAAATACTCACCTGATCTGGGATCTGTAAAAAGACAACAGACAAGGGATTTTTTAAAAATCATCATAAAAAGAGTCAAATGCAGAGTCCTGATCTTATGTGGTATGTCATATAATCTACAATACCTCATAAATGGCAAAGCCAATAGTCTCAAGTTTGCGGTCAAGCCTCCGCTGCCGTCGTCCATCCTTTTGCATCAGCCCCACCAGAAAGGTGCACCCATCCTCCCCGTCCACAGGATCATCATCCACATCTTCCAGATGCACCACAAACTGAGGGTTGGATGGGAAGGTTGCTGGAGCACACAAAAGTGTAGTATTGTTAGTGATGTAATGTAACAGAGCTTCTCCCCCAGACATACACTTCACATGGTTTCTCTGTTACCTCGGTAATTGCGGCAGCCGCCAGCAGTGGAGCCGACCCTCCATATCCCTTCAAACTGATGGTGGTTCCAGTGGCCCACGTCATCACTCATGAGTGTATCTGGGGTTAAGTTACAGATCTCCAGCGTGGAAAAATGCTTGATGAAGTCTGAATAGGACATCCTGAGGAGAGGAAAACAATTTCTCAACAAAGAAAATGTTTCTCATGAATCATCTTCAGATCATTTGGTCTGAGAGTCTGAGCCTGGTGATGTAGGAGCTTATGATTACTGACCTGGTGCTGTTAAAGCATTAACAAACTATCAAAAATTGTATTGTAAAATTGTTGGTGGATTTACCAGAACTCTCCATCTTCAGCCACATGGTTCAACTTTGATTTTTCATTTCCTTGGACGTACTTCCATTCACTGGATCTAATTATGATAAACAATCAAGCTTTTAGGAAAATCCTGAAAATAACCAGTGGTAGCTGATGGTTTACAGATTCAGATCAGATTTGTTTACCCATCACTCCAAGGCCCTGTCCACTCCACTTGACCCCATGGATTCCTGATGCGGACCAGCTGAACCACCTGGCCTTGAAAGTGAACCTGGGGCAGAAAGCACACTGTAGTTTGCATGCAGTAAAATAAAATAAAAAATCAGTTTATATTATATTAATACCTGCTGACAGTTTAGGCAAAGCATATACCTCTTCTGCACCAGTGACTGAGTATGCATGTCCTTTTACAAGTTTGAGAGCTGTAACTGCCTCTGTCTCATAGGCACTGGTGATCTGAAAGCACCAGAAAGCACAAATAAACATTTCAATCTGATGACATCAGTACTGTGTGACTGTTGGTGTGTTTGTTCGCAGATCAGCATGTAAATTAATATGAAAATAAGATTTGACTCACATCGATGGAGCAGCCCATTAGCGAGCCCAGAGACAAGGCCCTCCGCATGATTTTGAAGAGTTGTGGCGGAGCCTTGTCCAAGGAGTATATTTCTGCGATTCCTCCGGTGAAATCCTCAAAACCCTCAATGGTGTTTCCTCCTGACAGGGCCTCATAGCAGCCATTCACTCTGTCAGACAATGAGGGATGTGAACATGTTCACCTAGCACTGTGTCAAGCACAATACAGAAACATTTTGATGAAGCAAAAAATATGAAAAGAACAATCTATACTTAGCATAGGCCTTCTCCAGCAGGGCGCTCCAAAACTCTGAGCCCTCCGCTGAGTGGACAAACAGCAGCTTTCCATCTCTGGTGGGCAAGCGGTCATCAATCACCACATCCACCCACTCACCAAACTGCCAGAACTGAGAACAACAGAGAGAGAACACAAATGAGAAGACAACAAAAAACACTGTACTGTAACACTAAAGAAAGAAAGAAAGAACCCCACCAATACAATATTTATACTTAAGAATAGTATAATGATTTTGCTTATAGTGGTTATATCACAACAGGTCTTTGTCTGACCTGGAAGTGAAATATTCCAGCATAATCTTTGGTGAAACTCTGTCCAGAGGGCACCACGCGAGCCAGGATCCGCTTGTCTAGAGTCAGAGAGGCTATGGCAGCCAGAAGCCAGCAGTCACCTGCACAGTCAGAGCAGGTACATGACTACATGCTCTGAGATTGGGCAACATGTGATGTTCACAACATTGCTGTAAACCACATGTACCAACAAACCCCTCAGTGATCTTTCTTACAAGCTTAATGGTAGAATGGGTGGAGCGTTTAGTACAGGGATGTTTGTGTTTCACGTCATTGAGCCATCTATTTGTTTATCCATTCTCTTTCTCCCCACTTACCCAGAGTTCCTTGGCAAATGTCCGTCCGTGTGGCTCCATCATCAATGAACTTTGGGTCAGAACACAGCTCCTATTAAAACAACATTTGAGTCTGGTTTTATGAAGGATTTCAGGATAGATGTCAGGATGAAATAGTTATATATGTCATTATTTCAGATTGAGAATTAGAAAAATGAATAAATCACTGGAAATGGATCATCTAGTATCACACTGCTGAGATGATAGTTTGTGTCTAAACAATATACAGCCTTGAAAATAATTCACACATCATATCACTATGATCCAACACATTTTGGTCAATTCTCTCCCAAAGCATGAAATTTGGAAGCCAAAAATATTTTCCTTTTGTTCTCAAAGGACAAATTCCTGAGCTCTGCTTTCCTCAAAAGTCAATGCTCACTGATGAATCATTGTCAAGCTCATAAAAGACCTTTTCATTGAACCATAATACAGTATAATATTACAGTACGATTAGTGTTACTTATTCTCTCATTACTGCGTGTTTTTCTCAGTGGTATCTTACCTTTGGCCTCTTCCAAACAACACCCCTGGACTTGGATGAGTATGGTCCGAGTTCATTGTAGCCCAGTGACTTGCACTCAGCTGGAAAGCAGTCATCCTCAAACAGGCGTCCGCTCTTCAGACACTGCTGGCGCAGAGTCTCAAAGTCCTGCTGGGAAAACTTCACAGCCTTCTTGTTGGTACCAATACCTTGCTTTCTCTCCTGCTGATGGGCCAGCCGACCTGCCGTGGATGTCATCCTCACCTCTCGAGTGTGTGCAGACTCCTTAGATGCTGAGACTGGATTTCGCTCTTTGTGAGCTGAGTCTGGCTGACTTGTGAGTTGAAACACAATCGAGACGGGGCTTTGTCACAGCTTTCTTTATAGCTGCCACAGGAGAGGTGATGATAGGCTGGGATCACCGACTGGGAGGGGCTTCCACTGGACAGGTGAGGCAAACAAAACAGACAGAAGCAACCCTAAGCAAATCTGCAAGAGATGGCTCTGACCACAGCTGAAATACAAACAGGGACACACCTAAAGGCAACTTCAAGCACCACTGTCATTGCCTCATTTTGATTTTGTGTGTGTGTGTGTGTGTGTGTGTGTGGTCAGGGTGGGCAATGAATTACATTTATTGTCTCCTACTACAAAAGCAGAGAAAGCAAATTATTTGCTTAATTTTTATTTGTCTGACAGGTTATTATTGCACATTCTATACAACGTATAACATAGAGGTTGAGGTGTTTGTCTCCAAGGGATTACATGCAATACATCATACAGCTGAGAGTTGTGAAAGGAAAGCTTAAATGCATGTGATGAAACAGCTGTTTAATTGAGAAAGAATAAGAAGGGGATATAAATGACATTGCAACATTAAACCTGGGGGACTGTCTGTAGCCAGTGAGCTTTGGAGCGTAGTCCTTATATCCTTATTCTGTACGTACATCCCGTAAGCTAAATACAGCAATACAAATCCCAAGCCAAACAGTCATCAAAGTCAAAACTCAGCTGGCTTGATCAGCTGGTTTAGTCAGGAGCTAAATGTGCCAATGTTGCTACTGTTGCATGCAACACTGTTTGTTTTATCAGAAGATGATTCATGTACAAGCTTCAGAAGCACTACAAGCACTGATGGTCAATAAGGATACGTATTCAAAGCTAGTGAGTGTTAGTGAAGCCACCCTTGTTTGATATCAATTAGACAATAAAAACAGAAAAAGACACTAAAAACAGAAAAGAAAATTCCTTTAACTGTCTCTCATAGAGGAGTGTTTAAACTGCAGACCAGAGCTGCAGGTGTAGTGTTTGTTCAAGTTCAGGTTTATTTGTATAGCACAATATCATTCAAAAGCAATTCAAAGTGCTTTACAGATAGATAGATAGATAGATAGATAGATAGATAGATAGATAGATAGATACATACATACATACATACATACATACATACATACATACATACACACACAAAACTAATTAAAAGCTAAATTGAATAAAAATGTCTTCAGCTTATTTTTAAAATAATTTAGTGTTGGTGCATTAACACTGAAGGGTTTACTGCCAGTTTTTGATTATATTTGGAGTAAACGGCTCTCTTGTGACCTGAGAAACAAACAGGGAGAACATGCAAACTCAACACAGAAAGTTTGAATGTTTTGAATGAGCTAAAGGGTTTGGTTGGTTTTTACATGAAAAGGGCATTACAATAATCTATTTGTCTATTCTACTCTCTAATTATTTGATCTTATTCAATTTGTATGGACACAGCAACATGATCAAAAGCATCCTGCAGAGAAATCCACTGGTGCAGCAGATTGTTGGAACTTTTCTTGATTTAAGAGCTGATTTAGATGATCCTGAGTCATATTTTTATGTGCCAACCCTCCACACACAATGGACACATGGGGTATCCACTTGGATAACAATTATGAGGTTATCCACAGTTCCTCGAAAGTGTGCTGTGGGAAGTTGGAAAAAGTGTGGGTAATAAACCATCGAATGTGTGCTGACAGCCTTATTTAACCATGGTATGACAAATGGGTGTTAATAATATCCCTCTGTTTTTACACTGGTAGTCACCAACTGAGAATTAATCATTTTGCATGAGACATTGTTTTATTTGTACAAGCTCAAGTAACTTTGTACTAAAATGTGGGCCAAGCGGAAAAAAACCACTTCGTTGGTTTTCTTGGTTATTGATCTTTTGAGACAGTTTGCTGACATACTGCACAACCACCTCTGTAGTCAGTGATTAATCAGCAACAATGCCATTAATATGTTAATGAAAGCATTAAATGAGATGTAATGTCATATAAGCCATTGCAAACTTTTGTAACCGGCCTATCTTCCTACTGTATTACTAACTGACTCACCATATTGTAATGCACATCACATAACATCACACATCACATACCACATTATTTCAAGAGGCATGCCAAAGTCAAAGCTAATGATTGCCTGAATGCAACATTGCTTCAGCCACCACATTTGCTAACCTCATCTTTGTGTAACATATGCCTCTTGTATGTTACATTAAATGTATAATTTAAATGGTTACTATGTCTTGTAATGTAGAATATCATTTTGTCAGTAATTTTACTTTTATTTGATAGTTGGAAGGTGTACATATTTGTGTTATTTTCATATTTTTATGCTGTTATTTTATATTACATATTTAATACTAGAAACAGTATCCATAGTAACGATGCAGCTATGAAGGGGGGACAAGTCAGACCAGGCCCAGGTGAGTGTGTGAAGTAAAATAAATAAATAAAAACCTGTAAATATTGATGTTTAGCCTGTCTGAGAGAGACTTTATTACTAACTAACTATATTGACATCTGTATCAATAGTGTCTCGTGTAATTTGTAATATAATCCTGGTCAAGACTGGCCCTATAATTTGTCATTTAAAGGTTATTAGCTTGGCTACAGAAATCATTCTTTAGTATTGCAAGTTTCCTTTGATTATGGTTTTATTTTATACTGAATATAGTTTTACTGAGACCGGGCTTGTATCCCTCAGATCCCGAAGTGCTTGTAAACAATTAACAAGTCATCGTTGAATCAGTGTATCTTCGTTGGAGTCAACAGTCAGCCGTTAGTCCACCATCTTTAAAACACAGTGCAGAGACTATGGGCTGTAGCCACTATCAGACATAAAAGAGACTTAACAGGGGCGTTTTAAACTGAAGTATGGATAGTCAGAGAGGGTAGACCCCCGTTACATTTGCTCATTTGACAAATTAGCTGCTACCGTTAATAACGTGACTGTTAGAAATCGGTTGCCTCTTTACACATCTAGCAGGCACAGAACAACATTAGCATTCAGTGTCCACATGTAATTCCATTATTCACTCTCCTTTCGGTTGTGTGGCCCTCCACTAAGTCCTGTGGGAAATTTCTGGCTTTTTAGCCGAATAATATTTCACTGCGCTCATTAGATAGTTGCTAACTCTGTCTGTTCCCTGTTTGGTGCAGGGTAAATAGGGTACAGTGAGAGCTTTTTAGCTGAAATAGATAACTTCCTCGTCTGGAAGACATTAATGAGAGGTGACAGTGAAGTTGAGGGCTGTAAAAGCAAACCAATAATCTGAAAGAGACTAATGGCTCTAATGCTTCTTACAGCTGAGAGGAATGTGAATAGTATTTAATATTGCCTCCAAAGCTAAATAGATTTAGTTGAAATCCTCTCAATGACAGGCTGAAGTAAACCCCAAGTAGCCTGTATTCTTTAGCCAGATTTAGTTGTTTCTGGCCTTTTTGTCTTCAGTGTCTTCACTTGGTGAATCACATGTTCTATTGGACTAAGGTCAAGTGACTAATTAACTTGGCCAATTACAAATATAACATTCTGGAGCATATTGTTTTGTGTTATTCTCTATGATTTAGATTGCAGCAGGCTGTTCCACTACAATAAGGATTTGGAGAAATGTTGTAGTCACTGTAATCATTTGCAATCACTCTGAGATAAAGACTACAGTGGAGTTCACTTTCCTTCTGATTCAATCACTTATAAACTGAATTTCAAACACCATTTAAGGATATGTCCCATTCAACTTTTCAACAAATAATACATCAAATTCTCTGTTATGGATAAATAGTGTATACATTTCCAATGTTAAGTGAATAAACTTATGTGGCTGCATTATAACCTTATAAAGGTCAGTAACATCTGAAGCTATCTTGGTTTATCCTCAGCTTTCAATCTGATGTGGTGGCTGGTGACCTTTAATCTTTGCAGTCATTTAATGCACATTATCTCTCAAGTGACCCACAGTTGTTTCAGTTTGTAGTGGTTATCAAGATGGTTGACACAGATGACAGTTTCATTTCACCCTGGTGATGATAACATATGTGAGCTTATGATTAATCATTATAGTGATCATGTTTTATGTTGAATAAATGTTACCACAACACTGTAGACAAAAATGCTTCTAAAGCTAAGTCTTGTTTGTTGCTTAAGGAACAAGGTTTGTTTCTGTTTTATTAAATGCATTATAGCCTGTACTTCAAAATGATTAGCTTTACTTTCATCAGTTTCATTTCATGTCATTAGTATTTGACAGCTGTGTCTGAGACAGGCACAGGACATTTTTGTTGGTAGCTTATTCGACCAGACAAGACAAAAGATAAAAGTTACTCTATTAAACTAAACTTCTATTATGTAATATTAAGTAAAAACATTATAACACATTAATAAGAAAAATTCAAATTGATGTGAACAGTTTTTGATGAAATCTTCTTATACCAAAATATATGTGGTATCCCAGTAGTTTATCATATGACATTGCAAAAAACATCTTCATTAAACATCAAACATCAATCTTGCATGTGATGTTGTGTATGATGTAATGTTTAATATATCTTTAACTAATTTATCTATTACCAATTCCACATATACAAATATGAATACAAAGCCTTTGATTGTTTTATCTTAGATTAACAGTATTTCTGAGCTACAGTCCTACTATTGGGTGGAAATTACACACATTCATAGTTTCCAGAGGATGAATCCTACTGATTTTGATGATCCACTGACTTTTCCTATAGTGCTTCATGAATGTGACATTTTTGTTTTTTAGTCCAATGTCTCCAATGTCTATTTCCATTAAATTTGGCACAGATATCTATGGTGCCCAGAGGATGAATCCTAATGACTTTGGTGAATTTGTTGACCTGGATGGGAGCTGCTGCATACAATTGTTCTTGCAGGGATAAATAAAATTGTATTGAATTGAATTGAGCTGAATGATATGGCTATGGTGGGCTAAAGAAGTGTCACTTACTCTTTAATTTTAGATGGGTTTTGGGGAGGGTTCAGTCATTTTTTTTTAGTCAGGATAGCATGTATTTTATTTGATTTGAATGAATTGTATGTTACCCACATTACCTTGGCACCTCTAGCGGCACTGTGGAGCCGAGCGTGCGGTGTGGCCCCTCCTCCTGTAGGGGCTGGTCTTCCCTGCAGTGTTTGTATAGCGGAGAGGGCTGGACTTGCTCCTCCGGGCTACCAACAAACCACATCCCCCTTTCCCAGATTTACACGATTATCACTATCCGAGTCAAGTTGAAGAAACCGCAAATTGCCTGTAAAGCGTTGGTGAGTGTAGTTGTTTATTTAATTTGATATGTTAATATGTTAATTGAACCATCTTGTGAGTGACGGTGCGTCTTGGTTTATTGTAGGTGTTGGCCACCGTGCGGTTTGATTGATGTAATATACTGCATGTTGTCATTTATAATAGTCAATAGAACAGCTGTCACTTTCAGGCACACGGATTTAATCCAGTTTTGACATCTAGTGTTGAATGAATGCGATTGTGTTGTGAAAACGATCCATTGTTGTTAGAAATCTTTGAAGCAGACAGCAGGCCATAAAAAGACAGGCCTATGTCTGAACAGGTGCTGCCTGTATTACATGACTGACATACATACTGTGACTTTTTGATAGGAACAAGCCTATGAATTCATAAAGAAGCCAGCCTACAGCATATGAAGCATTATCTGTGCCTTTTGAGAGCCAACAGTGGCTCCTGTGTAGTATTTTGACAGAGAGGCTGTTGGTTGTTTTAGTGTTTTGTTGAGGTTGAGGTCCTATAGATGACATCATCACCACAGGACTGCATGGATCAGCTTTTCACTGCCCATAGACAGGGAGAAAAAAGAGATATCCTTTTGGTCATTAGCCAGTAGTAGCTTCTCTTTGGCTTGTTTGACAGACTAGAGGGACATTCCTGCAGACTCTACAGTCATATGGGGCCTCAGGGTGGGGGGGCTGGCCCTGTAAACAATGTCTTTGCCTGAAGGTTTGTTTCTATCAAAAGCAATGGCTATTTTGCTCAACACCACATCCATTTTCCCCCTTCTAACTCAGCCATTTATCTCATGAATTTCACAGTCTTACCACACTGTAGCTCTGTCCAAGTTTTGCATGGACTGTTTAATGAACTTTGCTCATTAGGATTCCCTCTGAGTGGTTGGAGCAGCACAAAAGATCATCCCATGTCCCAGTTTTTTTCTCTGCACACTGATTCAATTTTAAATCCAACAGCCAGCTTCTTCACATGTTTGGTTCTTTTTTACTCCTGTTTTCCTCACACTCACTCCTCACTGAATACTTGTTGTGAACCTTTCCGGCATAAAGAAGTAAGTGCTTCTTGGAGAAAAAGACCCACAATGAGTCATAAACATAAGTGCACTGAAGTCCATTAGTGCCTGCTTTAGCCTGCACAAGCTTCTGTAACTCTAATGCATATTATTGTAAAGAAAAGTCACTTTACTTGTACTAGTGCCAAAACATAAGTGACTGTACTTTTCTCTCCTTTTTTTGTCTCATTCTTCCTCTCAGCCTGCCTATACAGCCAAGGTATCATATTTCTAACTTCTTCTGTAGTTCCTGCGTTTGTTGTGTTTGAGGTGGTGGTGTGCTGCTGCTGTCTCACATTTCTCAGTAATCATTTTTCTTCTGTACGTGCTTTCTGTATGTTTATTATTTCCCTGCTGGCCATTTTTAACTGAAGTTTGTCATTACTTTGATTTTACATGTCACCATTACACCATTAGGCTATGTCCTGACCAGAAACTAAACTTAAAAAAAAGGAAAGGGAAACTGAGTTGGCTATTAGAGATAAGGCTTGAATTATTATTATTATTATTTGCAGGATTCGTTGTTGTTGACTTTTGCAGTGCCATAGCCAGGACCTAAAAAATACTGAGGCCATGAGTCCCCCCAACGCACCCCTCACCACTCACAGAAAAATTTGACCAGAGATCAAAAAGAAAATCTACATTTTTTTAAATTATGTGCATTGTGTACATTTTATTTATTCAGTTAACTGTTGAAATCTACTTTGTTATTTCTCAACATAAAGGTCTAAATGTGTTTCAAAGTCTACTCCCCAATGCCTGGAATAACATTTTAGAGGAGAAAGGCTGAATTTTTTTACTTATTTATGGATTTGTTGGCCTGGAAGTACTCAAATAAAACAAATTGTAGAATGTAATAATGTTTCAAAGTATTCTGCTTTGTGCTACTTTTAGACTAACAAGATAATATAATGTTAGTGGGAGACAGATTCAGTCCAATCAGTAGAAAACAAATCATTCTCTGTCACTGGTTTTAACATTAGTTTCTACACACACCCCTATGTCTGGTTGCTGTGCATGTGTAGCCCTTAGACAAGAGTGTGCCGCTGGTCAGCCTGCTGCTATTAATAGACAGCACTGTGCATACCCACCCAGCTTCATATTTTTATCTTGCGCCAGTATGTATCCAGCTGGGGGGATATCTGCAACCATATACGCCAACCGGCTGCGGGCAGAGGGCATGGGCACCAAGGAGCAGGCTATGCAATTTGCCAACCAGGACTATGAGGCACTGAAGCAAGAATGTGTGGAGTCGGGCTGCCTGTTTGAAGACCCCTGTTTCCCTGCTGAGCCCCCATCCCTGGGCTTCAAGGAGCTCGCCCCCTATTCCTCAAAAACTAGAGATGTGGAGTGGATGAGGCCCACGGTGAGAAAACAGAAGGGAAAACATGATGTTTTTTTTTAATTAACAGTTAACAATTAAAAGTCCTGGCAATCCTATTCAAAGATTTGTCAGTGACAAAAAAGTGATGCATAACACTATTATACGTCATATACTAATTCATCTGCACACATTTACACATAAATAGATGTTTTTACAACAGACTCCAGACCTAAAGCAAAAAATAAAGTGGAAATACTCCTCTCATTATTCTTTAAAATGCTCCTCATGTAATATTTCACAATAGGCATATGGTTGTCACTGCCGCTGGTGATGACAGGAACTTGCATGTCATATAAACAAACATATCAGTGACACTGTCTTATTTTATGTCTGCAAACTCAGACAGACTAGAACACACAGTCGGCACAGGAACCTCTGTGACGACAGCAGCGGTTGGTATCTCTTGGCATTCCTTGACCATTTCCTCTCTGTGACATTTGTTTACAGTGTTTCATGAAAACACAGGAAGTTGGCACGTATGTGCAAGAATAGCAGTGGTCTGAAAGAAGTGTTGCTGTCATGAAAATCCTAAAATGTGCTGACTTGTTTTAATTCTATTTCAATTAGAGTATAAGATAAAATGGCATCTGAAAATGTGATGTATTTGACTGTCCTCACCCAGATATTTCATTTCTCCATAGGAACTGACAGATGACCCCCAGTTCATCGTGGGTGGTGCCACCAGAACGGACATCTGTCAAGGAGCGCTGGGTGAGTGCTTATTGGTCTAGTCAGTAATGTTAAAGGTCCCCTCCAGATATGTTTTAACAAATATAAAAATACTCAGAATAATAATTTGTACCTGATAGGGGTTTCCACTAAAAAGTTATGTTGACGAGTTAAATACTGACATCTACTCCTTCTCTCTCATTGAAAAATCTAGAATCTATGAATATGAAGATTATTAGACCATGTTAAGTAATAATAAGCAAAAACACATTTTTGAGTGGAGGGGGACTTTAAATCTGTCATGAAACAAGACAAAGAGACCTGGTGATGGTGCTAGAGGAAAAGTAAGGAGATCATCAAAGTTATTACAATTCATTCTGAGGATGGCATGTGAGTGTCTGATCCAAATTTCATGGCAATCTATCCAATAATTGTTGAGATACTTCAGTTTGGACCAAAGTGGTGGACTGACCGATTGCCATCCCTAGATCCACACCGCTTGCATGGCTAAAAAACAGAAGGAAGACAAAAATTAGATGGAGAATCGAAAGTGCTTCTTCTCACTCGCAGGTGACTGCTGGCTCTTGGCAGCCATCGCCTCTCTCACCCTGAATGAGAAGCTCCTTCATCGGGTTGTTCCACACGGCCAGTCCTTCCAAGACGACTACGCCGGAATCTTCCACTTTCAGGTACTTCAAGATCATCTTCTTGTCTTCGCCCTTCCTTTCAAGTGCAAGGTAAGTGATTCCAATGGATGGAGTTCTTGATTATTGCTCTGTTGTTACAGTTCTGGCAGTTTGGCGAATGGGTAGATGTTGTGATAGATGACCGGTTGCCTGTCAAAGATGGGGAGCTCATGTTTGTCCATTCCGCTGAGGGCAATGAATTCTGGAGTGCACTCATGGAGAAAGCTTATGCCAAGTAAGTGTTGAAACAGATCAGTTGCTAAATTATTCAGTATGCAACTGGAAGATGGAAATCTCTCTCAAACATATTCATAAGTACTGCTGTTAATGGGAATAAAACTGAAGTGTGTGGTTTTTTTTCTATGTGGCATCAGGCTGAATGGCTCCTATGAAGCCTTGTCTGGAGGAAGCACCACTGAGGGTTTTGAGGACTTTACTGGTGGTGTGTCTGAGATGTACGAGCTCCGCAAAGCACCCAGAGATCTTTACAAGATAATTGGCAAAGCTCTGGAGAGAGGCTCCTTGATGGGCTGCTCAATTGACGTAAGTGCTGAACTCACTGGCACACCACCAAGACACACTGCTCAATGCTGCACCATCTTGAGAAGGCCAATTAAATTAAAAGCACTTTTATTTATTTTGGCGCCGTATAATTCATACTCTGAAGCACTGATCTTTTGTCATTTTTAATACAGATCACCAGTGCCTTCGACATGGAGGCTGTTACATTCAAGAAGCTTGTGAAGGGCCATGCCTACTCAGTCACTGCATTGAAGGAGGTCTGTCTGTGTATGACTCTGTTGTCTTAATTACACAGCTACCATTAACCATGATATAAGTATATGGTGCTAAGTTACCTATTGCTCTGATGTTATGCAGGTTGATTTCCGTGGCAATGTGGAACGTCTAATCCGAATACGCAATCCTTGGGGTCAGGTGGAGTGGACTGGTGCCTGGAGTGACAAGTGAGTGCTGCCAAGCACACTAAATGTCCCTGTGTACTTATGTTTTGTCGGTCAAAGTCCTGTTTAATGAGCATTATATCTCATACTGCCCATACTTGTCTCGTGTAGTTCCCCTGAATGGGATGAGGTTGACCCTTCTGAACGAGACGACCTGCACCTACAGATGGAAGATGGAGAGTTCTGGTAAGATGTCTCAGGTGTCGGAATACTTAATGGCAATTTCGATGTTTTATGCATGTACAGTATAAGTTTTTTAAAAGAATAGTTTGACAATTTTGGTTTCTTGCCAAATGTTAGATGAGAAAATTGATGCCACTGTTTTATCAGTCTATAAAAAATATTAAAGATCCCATCCAGACATATTGTAAGATGTACAGTATAAAAATCCTCTGCTTGGAATAATTATGTGTCTGATAAGGATTAAAATCCTTAAAATGTTATCTCCTCTTCCTCCCTCATTGAAAAATCCAGAATCTATGAATATGCAAATATTGTTAATTTCAAAAGTTTTCCTGCTGGACACAAAACGTTTCCTACTTCACTGTAAAGTCCATTTTCAGTGTATGTGCACTGGAGGCTTCAGGTATCCACATCACACTTGTGTGAGTTGCATAATGATCCATGATTGGCTTGACACTACTAGTTGTGATGTCACAAATCCTGCTCGTATGTCCATTCCTTGAACGCAGATTACCTTCTAGTGTCAAACTATCGTGGTTTTAGGGGTGAATACGGATAAACAAATGAGATACCGTGCAGTGGAGCTTCAGAGGTGCTGGTGGTGGATTTTGTTACTTTTCTTGGTGTTAGTAGTTGCTCTATTTGTGTTAGTGTTTGTTGTCTACCAGCCCAGAGACTGCAGATGAAAATTAGCTAGTAGCTAAATCTGGTACAATATCTCTTCACCCCATGTGGGATGAATGCTTTCTTCTGTACATTGTCCTTGACAAATAAATGTTAAGGACAAAAAATAAATTCGACTCCAGCTTTGTTTAGTGGACAGATGTGAGAGTGATATCGATCTTCTCATCTACTGTAACTCTCTGCAAGAAAGAAATGTCGAACGTCTCCTTTGAAAAAGCTGCACTCAGATTTCTGACCCACCATTTTATTCTAATCATGCAGGATGTCCTTCAGTGAATTCTTGAGGCAGTTTTCGCGAATAGAGATCTGTAATTTGACTCCTGATGTTCTGGATGAGGACAGTCTCAGCCACTGGAACACCACAAAGTTTTATGGTACATGGAGGAGAGGCAGCACCGCCGGAGGCTGCAGGAACCATCCCAGTGAGTCCCAACCGCATAGGAGAAACAGAAATGTACACCTTGACATACAGAATTTACCGATAAAGTAATGAAATTGTAGTATTTCTTTGCTAAAGCACACAAATGTGTCCTGTAATATTACTGTGGCTATGAAACAATCTAACACAAATCTGTCATCTTTACAGACACGTTTTGGATCAACCCTCAGTATAAGATCACGTTGCTGGAGGAGGATGATGACCCAGAGGACGATGAGGTGGCGTGCAGTTTCTTGGTAGCTCTCATGCAGAAGGACCGCCGTAGATATCGGCGCCACGGTCAGGACATGCACACTATTGGCTTTGCTATCTATGAGGTGAGAGCAGAGACAGAAAATCAGTATCTCTTTGACCTTCTGATGGGTTATTCAGCTATTTAGGGCACTGTTTTTAAATTTTTGCCTCAGCTTATTCTATGATTTTTTTCCTTTTTTCTTTTCTACAGATTCCAGAAGAGGTAGGCAGAGTATCAAACACTACCACATTTTTAAAATCAAAACATTATGAGTATAATCATGATTTCACGTATTTCAGCCCACTTATTAAAAGTTACTTATATTTTACAGCACTACTGATCATTTATCAGATTTTTAAAATGTGTGGTTGGCAGTGATGTAAAGTATATATATGATTTGAATAAAATGGGCCTACAAACATGCAGATGCATCTAATTGTTTCTTGCTGCCTTTAGTTTAAAGGCTGCCAGAATGTCCATTTGAAGAAGAATTTCTTTTTGAGCCATTCATCATGTGCTCGCTCTGAGACCTTCATTAACCTGCGAGAGGTGAGCACACGGCTGCGTCTACCTCCTGGAGAGTACCTCATCGTCCCCTCCACCTTTGAGCCTAGTAAAGAGGCTGACTTTGTCCTCAGAGTCTTCACTGAGAAGCAATCAGAAACAGAGTACGTTATTTTTTATGTCAGTTCATGTTTTTTGGGGTTTTTTGCATGTGTGTGTCTGCACGAATTGTAATGCTTAGAAGGGGAAATCTCATGCTAATATGTTTTTGTCCATTACAGAGAACTGGATGATGAAGTCTCTGCTGATTTAGAAGATGAGGTACGCATCAGTGACATGTGACTAACAATGTGGGAAATAAGCAAATCTTACTTAATCTACCGTATAAATAGCATGAAGTCACTAGGAACCTGATCTAAGACTAATGCCTCAATATTCTTGCTTTCCTACAGGATGAAATAACTGAGGACGACATTGATGACTCTTTTAAGTCCATGTTTGCCCAGCTGGCAGGAGAGGTAGGTTCTGAAAAACAGATCATTCTTACTCTTTTGAATCTTTGTTTGCATTACTTTTTAACACTATTTAAAATCATCTTTATAATAATATTATTGGTAATGGTAATTGTGGTAATAATGGTATTTGCAATGCCATGCTTTTAGATAATATCTAAAGATTAAAAGCTCTTTAATGGTATCATCTTTGTTATGGAAGAATACTAAGTGCTTCTTAATTGAATTTAATACGTGCACGTTCCATTTTCTTGTCCTTGCTTTTCCAGGATATGGAGATTTCCATTCGCGAGCTTAAAACTATTCTAAACAGAGTCGTCTCCCGGCGTAAGTTTTCAGTTTATTTTCAGCTGCTGGAAAGTTTACATATTAGTAATACATCTCCCATTACTCTATTAGATTCCACTGTAGAGTGTACACCATCTATTTCCTGAACTGCCTGTCTAACAAGCCTCTGTGTCACTAAGTGTTAGTAGGTCACACTGTTTCAGATGAGTGTTTTTGCTATTTCAGACAAAGATCTAAAGACTGATGGCTTCAGCACAGAGTCCTGCAGAACCATGGTCAACCTGATGGATGTATCCTCTCGGGTTATCAGGAATGAATAGAACTGAAAAGTTTGTTACATTGATTATATTAGAAACAAAGATATATAATGCTTTTAGCGTGGTACTGATTGTCCATGTATAGTTTCGTCCCTTGACACCATCTTCACCAGAAAGATGGAAGTGCCCGTTTAGGGCTGGTGGAGTTTCAGCTACTATGGAACAAGATCCGCAAGTGGCTGGTAAGATTACATTATGCACTGTTTCACACCTGAAGAGGTTCTGTAATTCTATTTACATGTCTGCCTCTGTCTCCCAGGTCATTTTTAGAGAGTTTGACCTTGACAAGTCAGGGGCCATGAGTTCATATGAGATGCGTCTTGCTGTGGAGGCAGCAGGTATAAAGGCTCTTGAGCATTCATTTCCACATTCATATAATGTACACACATTTACAGACAAGTGTAACCCTTTCTTTTATTTTTGTTGTCGTCTTGTGTAGGTTTTAAACTGAATAACAAACTGAACCAGATTCTGGTTGCCCGGTATGCAGAGAATGAGCTGATTGACTTTGACAACTTCATCTGCTGCTTAGTCAAGCTTGAAGCCATGTTTAGTGAGTACTCTTATTATAGCTGTTGAATTAAATTTATATTTTTGCACATTACTGATGATTACTTACTATATACAAACACTGAATTTTTTTCAACAGGGTCTTTCCAGCAGTTTGACAAGGAGGAATCAGGAGAGGTTGAGATGAATCTCACAGAGGTGATTTCTGTTTCAAGAGTAAATCTAATTGCATTTAGACACAAGCTTTTCTGTTCGTCTAACTTCATTTGTCCGTCTCACATCGCTAGTGGCTTTACCTGACCATGTGTGGTTGAAGAAGACTGTCTTTACTGGAGACTGGATAGGCGCAGTGTCCTGCAGACTGCCATGAAAGTTGAGCCCAGAAGACCCTCAGCCTTAGTGACCTGATGATCCTCTAACACATCCCACCTCATTTTACCAAAAGTAGCAAATGAGCTGTATACAGAAGTCCAAAGTCCAATCAAGCTAAGTGTCTCCTGCTAGAATCTTACAAACTATGCAAACCTACAGTATGAAGCAGTCACTGTGCCACCGTCGTCTTTGTAAAAAACAGCATGTCTATGCATGACAAAAATCACAAGCTGTAATGTGCATTTTACTAGCTGATTTTATACTTCTACATTTTAGTTTTGCTGGCTGTATAAATCAAAATCTCACTAGAAGCTATTTTAGCGTAAAATAGAAGATGACATTTATTTGAAGTTTTAAGTCTGTTACTGTAGTGCTTTTAAAAAGTGAAGTCTTATAGTTTCTACGAATCATTCGGTACTTATGTTAATGTTTTTTTCCCCCCCTGATTTTATAACAAATATTTTTTACAGGAAATAATCACCTCAGTATTGTCAGTTTCATTCTTGCACCAGTAGGTGGTAGTACAGACTTGACCTGCTGTCAATGATTTGTTTTTTTAAAAGTTTTTGCATTTCATGAAGTTTTAGAAGAAGTTTTACTCCATTGTTTTTATTTTGCACAGTTTTTTATTTTAGTTTAAGGAAGCTGCTAATAAAGTCGCCTCACGTTGGTGAGAAATATTGGTTCGCTCAAGTGACATTAACAGGGATCACATGCTACTGAATGCCTTATACACGACACTATGATATTAAAAACAGCTTTTAGAAATGTGCCAGTCATGTTCTTTATGTTGTGAATGTATGTTGTGCCTTCAATAAATATTTCCCTCAAAGTTCATGCTTTCTCAGTTTGTTCATTGTGTTCATGATAACATGAGCTTGACCCACATTTGGCTGCTTAATGTGCCAGAAACTCCTATGTTATGCACTTAAGGTGAAGGTTATATTTATTGTAAGCACAGAGAGACCTCAGTAAAATGCCAGACATGCTGACAAAGACATTAAGTAACAACTAAATACTGTATTCAGAGAATAATTGTGACAGTGTGTACAGTATGTTCCTTGATGGTTTATTGACAAGAACATAAACCACCAGCAGATGTGAAATATAGTTTGTATATCTCAAAAAGAAAAATCACAGGACATTACAATGATAAATGATCAAGATCAACAAGTGAAGAAATGATTTGCATGATACTGTAATTAAACAAAGGTACTAGCAATTGCTAACACTTTAGAGTAGTCTCCTTCCATTTTACGTAAATGTGTGGGTATTGGGACCTTAATCCTGGTTCCTGTTGGGTTCCCATTGTCCTCAATCAGAACGACATTGTTCGAATCAAAGCGTGGATTCATGCGTTCTCCAGGCATTTTGTGTCCAACGATTAGTGCCTTCTTCTTCTGTCCTTTGATGGCAAGCAACACTCTGTCACCAACTTTTCCAACGCCATTCTTGGTGTAGACATGGATCACTCTTGGTGGCCGGTGATACGGTGTATTTCCAAGAGAGGTGTTATCCACAACACGCACTCTTGTCATTTTCTGAATGGCTGCTGCCACAGCGGATACACTGACAAAACAAAAAGGAAATAGGTCATTATCTTCAATCTACAGGACCCGTCAGTCAGCTGTCATGCAAGAAAATAACTTCTAATCAGGGGCAAAAATTCACCCTTAAATAGATTAACTTTGAACAAGCTGCTCTTTAAACTAGACAGTAGAGACTGTCTGTAGTGATTATATCATCTGCACACACAAATGCTTAAGCTGTTCCATACAGTGAATGAAGCAATGTCTCAGGGCTGGCTTCATGGGGTCATTTACTGGGATAAAGCAAAAAATACTGTACCGTGTGGTTAAAATTAAACTGTACTATATTACAGTGGTGCACATGAGAAACAGTCCACTATTATGGTAGCTATCTATTCAGTGAAATAACTGAATAATAATCAAAACAACCTAAATATTTTACTCTCACCTTTTTCAGCCCTGAGGACAAGACTGAAATAACTCAAGGAAACTATGATAGCGTCCATGGTGACTTCACTGAAGTAGGACAACATTTGCACCCTACATTATAGCAATATTCACCTTACAAGACCGACTGTGGAGCAGAAAGTGGCCAGACAAACTTTTCATCTCGTGTCAAAGTCTGCAAATACATGTTTTTTGCACAATTAAGGTCAACTATTCTTTTGAAAATTTTGGAACGGGCGGGGACTTGAATAATTCACAAAGATATGTTTAATATCTTTTATATTTGTTTTATATGTTTCAATTTGTACAGTAAGTTACACTGTTGAAGTAAAATTAGTCAAATTATCCATAGCACACCCACTGAATTTGCTGGCAGGCAAGTCTTACATGTCTCACACTGGGCTCTGAAATTTGACAGAAAATCTCTTACCTAAAAGTCCTCTGATGAATGATGGACGAAGCATTTCCGAGGAGCCCAGTAAGGGATCTTGAAAACTGGGGGAGAGTCATAACTACAGCTGGCACTGTGTCCGCTAGTAAGAGAGATCATACACATGGTTAGCAGCTAGTAAGCTAAAGGAGTTTTTCTAATGATATCGCTAGCATGAGCTAACAATCACACGAAGAGAGCTGAATCTCTAGGTTTATAGTCACAATAAACAACAAAACACATACATGAATAGTTGTGTTTGAAACCGTGAAAGGGTAAACTGTTAGTTAACTTACCCTTTTTGCCAATGTCAAAGTGTGGCGTCACCAACACGCGACAAAACGCCTTTAGCCGAGCTAGCCGATAAACAGAATAAGTTTTAACATTTAAAAAATAAACATCCCTCGCTGCAGAGAAGGAGGTGCGATTTGGTTTTAATAAATGTTGCTAAATGTCAGTCGCTTTGTGCTCGTGCAAAACTAGAATACACAAATAAAACGCTCCGCTGTTGTGCCCGCCACAGCTAGCTTGCGAGGAAAACATAGAAATACATGAGCATAGAAGCCACACAGCGAGTGAACAATAATGACGTGTGGCCGTTCTATCTGCGCCACTTCTATTTACGTCACGCTGTAAACCTGAGTGCGTCGCCTCGTCGTCTCCTATGGTCGTCTCCCGTTGGACTGGTTAGGTTAGCGAGAGTCGTTCAACCGGCTGTCACACAGCACCGTAGACGCATCACAACTAACAGCTAGACCGTTTGACTAACTAGCTCTACCTGGTTGGCTTTTAGTGTTGAGACCAGCGAGGTTCAACCCATTTGACGAGGAAATTAGCCGACAGTCTTTAGATAGCCTCCACCTGTTATTCACTACATCGAGGGGGCTAATAGCTAGCGTTACGTTAGGGGTTTACTGCTAGCTCACATTAGCTAATTGTGACAGTTTCTTCCCCTGCTGCGTACCATAGCAAGGTAAGTTTGTTTCTTTTAAGTTGCTTTATCAACACGTTTCTTTACTGGTGTCAAACGGCTGTCGTGTTTTGGTTGTTCTCTACAGTTGTGGCAGCTCACCGCCCGCTACTTCTTTGGTAAACTTATTGGTTGCTGACAGAACAATAAGCAAAGTAAACATGTCCCGTTACCATTAGCGTTAATGCTAACTTTCTGATACCAGCAAAAGTAAGTTAACGTTTACGAAGTCAACGGCAATGTGAGCTAAGTTTCCATAATAAATAGAAGTTAGCGTTATCATACAAAAGTAAGTTAGTAGTTAATAGTGAGGATTCCAGTTTTGTTTTAAATAGGTAACCGTGACATTCATGATTATTTTATTGTTTGCCTCACTCCAGCCACAAGCCTTAGATTAAGTTTCCCTGTTCTCATCAGGCACGGCGATGTTTTGTTTGTTGTTTGGTTGCTGATCATATTCTTCTCTTCATAATGAGGTTAGATCAACAGCGAGATGTCAGAATATTTTTCAAATTAACTCGAAAACTGTTTGGACCTCCAGCATGCTTGGCTCTCAGCTGTCGAACATTAAAATCGAAATTGATTTCAGTCTGCAATCAATAACAGAAATAATTAGGTCATAAGTACAAATAAACAAATTCATATACACACACATAACTACAGAGGCAGATACTCAAATACCACAGCTGAGAATAACACACCTTAAAAGATTTCTGCAGTCCGAAAAAAGTGTTGGCTGAAGCTACAGCTTATAATGCCTACCCTTTTAACAACACACCATATTTGACCTTTAAAAGGTAACATTGCTTGTACTTGAACATAAAGATACTTAAAAAGACATTAGACAATGAAGCTATAGTTTGTGAGCCTGAGGAAATAGGATTTCGACCCGTACTTTGCCATATTATTAGACAACCAGCAGAAGATCAGTAATTCCGCACATATCTCAGCTATCTAACGCCGGCAGATGAGCAGTCTAGTCAGTAATGGATTAAACCGTGTTATGTTCACTGATATGGGCTTCATCATTGACTGATGGCCAGTGAAAAGTTGGCTGGGACGGTTAATGGTGTTTCCTTGTGCAGTGCCTATTAAGACATAGACATAAGCTGGCTGCTAGCAGTCTTAATATTTTCTTCATGAGAAATACTGTGACATCGATTAATATTGACATCACTGCTCATACAGATTTCATACAAGATAAAAGTGCCTCAGTAGCTTGACTCATTTGTGCTTTTCTGACATCATTAATGTTTTGATCTTGTAGCACATACCACAGGCTTGAGCTGCCAATAACTACCATTTTTGATTTGATAAAGTTTTTGTTGCGTCAGTCATTCATTGAGTCTATAAAGAAAAGCAATGATAAGCAGTCTAAGGCTTAGATAAAAGAAAGTAGCTATTCACATTACACTAACGTTTACATTAATGCTGTAACCGTACAAGGTGTGGTTTTGTTATTTTATATATCACAAACAATAAATCGATTGAATATAGCTGCAACTGTTTGTGTGCTTCTTTAGATTTAAATCAGTTTACGCCTCCGTTTACAATAAAAATGGGGTGGATGACGCACAACTGAGTCTTTTGAAGGTAGAGTTCAGTTACGGTAGCAAGATTACTTTAACACAGATAATGTAATCTTCTATGCAAAGCTAGCTCTGTTGCCACCAGGTCAAGGGAGCAGCCATTGTTGCTGCTGTACAGTATTTTATCATATAGCATTTTTCACTCTTGACATGATCTCCTGTTGACTGTTGAATTTATGAGAATCATGCTTAATATTCTTGACAACAAAAACTGATTATGTCTTAGCTCTCAAAACTTTTCCTAATTTCCTTTTTTCTGCTGTGTGTTGTCTTTATTTTTACATACACTGTGGCATGATTATGAAACCGTTTACCAGAGAACTCTGACATCATCATAATCTGTGATAATCAAAGCTCAGGCACTGAACAGGAGTCTTTGCATTGTCAATGATTTACAGACTTATACCAACAAGGCTAATATGTGCAAATCTGTCTTATCAGATATCAGCATTGTCGGGGAATTCATGTCGTGTTTAATATTGTTGTGAGGCAGAATGCGTGTGTATTAAAATCTTAAGCAGGTTTGTTAATCCACAAGATGAACAGGGCTCATAATGGTTTCAGATCTGTGTTTTATGTCGAGTATCTATAATTTGAAATGCAAGTACACTTCAGTTACATTTGGAGAAATGTATGTGGAAATGTCTAAGTAGGTCAACATAAGCAAGGTGTGGTTGGCACCTTCTGTCTTCTGTTATTGAGTTGTCAATCTGTGAAATCCAGTTTTGACAATGTGAGAGACAGTGTTTTGTTGATGGAAGTACAAGTAAAAATCTGCGTAGAAATGTTGGAAGTGGAACTTGTAGCCTAGTTGTTGCTTATCTTTCCTGCAGTAAGTACACAATAGCTTTCTACTTTATGGGAGTGGTTGGCCTGAGTTATCTGGCCAGATAATCATAACTAACATATTCCATTGAAGGTTTCCAGTCATTTCTGGATTACAGGCAACTAGTTAAAGTCGGTATTGGCAACTAGTGTGTGATCATCTTTTGTTAAATTTGCGTTTATTTAGGTGGGAAAAGCAAAGTGGGGCATCTCGTGTGGGTGTTGCTCGATGACTTCTAACCTGATTCATAACCCGTTGTTTTTAGGATTAAATAAAGCCAGTTCAAATATTAAATAGATGAGGAAAAATGAGTCACATACTGATTGAAAACAATGTAGAAATGCATGCTGTTTGTGTGTGTGTGCTGTTGCTACTTGTAGAAAAGCATTAGTGTTGTACAGTTTCATAGGCCAGTTACTGAGTGCATAAAGATGGAGGTACACTTAGCAGTAAAAAGGTTTGCATTTGTATTTTTAGTATGTTGTGAACACTGCAGCTGCTCACATGGAATTTCATTTGGTACTGTGTTTTATGACTTTTTCATTTTATTTGTCCTGGCAGACCTTTTGCTCCAATATTGTTTGTCTAACTAAAAAAAAAAAACCCTGCATCATCCCAGATAATTTGACAAACCATATTGTTGAAGCTGTAGCACAAACCACAGACTCACTCTAGATTGAGTTTCAAATGGGCAAGCATGTGCTTTCTCCCCCCGCTGCCTTCATCCCCTTTATGTTTATTTGTATTTTGAGACTGTGTGCCAGACTGATGGTACCATAGCAACTAGTATCAGGTGGAGAGGTGGCACAGTATTTCTGTGCCGCTGAGTCATGCTGTATTTACACAGCACTATTGAAAATTGTCTTAGACAATGAAATTATAATAAAATTGAAATTAGTTTTAGTCTACTTTTGTCTGCAATGTTTGCTCTTAAAACTAAAGTCAAAGAAAATTCTTATTAAAATGAAAAATATTTGATAAAAATTCATGTGTTATGCTGCCTAAATTTCATATTAAGGTTTTACCTTGAGGCTTTTAATATTGTTAACCGGTCAGAATTATGATAGCATTGCATTTTAAACAAACATATCTCAGAAGAGTTTAGAGTGGATTTGAATCCAGAAATATGAGGGATACTGTTTTTTCCCCGAGTGCTTTGGTTTATATATATTTTATTCACAATTTAAACTGAAATGTTCTGCCTAAATTGTATTTGATTGCTGTCAGAAGCGGTGGTCTGAATTGACAAGTAACACTTTTAATGGCACTTCAAACAGACAACGTACTGTATGCTCCTTAACAGAGACACATGAGCAGGAAAAGTTACAGGAAAAGATTAAGACAAAAGTGTTGGACAAAATATCACGACCTGACAACGTAATGCGATCCTGAAATAAATGCCACCTTAAATGTATTACAATGTTTTTTGTACCAGAGAGCTGTTGACTCTACTCAGGCAATCAGTTGTAAGCTTCAGAAAGATGAGATGGTCTTTAACAGTGCTGTTGCATTACATTGTGAAGTCTTCAGGTTGTTGTGTCCAACTCCTGTAAATTTAAAGTGAAAGTATGTTTGTAGTATGTATGTAAAGGTTTTTTTACTCATACTAACTACAGTCTAAAGCTTTTCTCCAAAGAGAGCCTCAACACTCAAACCTCAAAGATAGACTTGAAACGCTTAATTTCAAAGCAGTGGGACCTACAATAAGATCTACAGTACCCCTGTGAATGCAATTGAAGTCTAGAAAATGTGTAATCAAATAAAAATGTCTTTTTTTCTATTTAAAAACTAAATAAAACCAGACATGTTGCCGAGGGCCTGGGAATCGGGTTTTGCTCAAACGCTTTCTTGACTTATAATACATGTCACTCAAGAAAATATGCAACAATACTTAACCTGTTTTGGTACTCCCATGACACTGACATCGCAGCCAAGAAGTGGGCTGACTGTATCATAAGTGAGATTTATAGTTTAGGTGTTTAATAAATTAGTTTTGATGTGCGCTTAAGTCATTTTCAAGATGCTGGTGTTGAATGTCAAACAGTCTGAATTGAGGCGTTGGATCCAGGATGTGCAGCAGTGTTGTTGAAGGCACAGGGGGTTATGTTGTGTCCTCCTTGGGTTGAGCCCGGTCCATTTGAACCCTGCGGTCTCTATCGGCTTATTGTTCAGCTCTGGCTGTGTCCCTCTCCAGTGATGTCACAGCATTCCAGGGAGCGGATAAATGAGTTAGTGTTAGGGCAGATGAGCAGCATCGTGAATGCTGGTAATAGTGGGTCGAAGGGCACAAGTATAGCTGTGCAACTGTGCAAACACACTTGCCAGCACTCACCAGAACACCTACGCGTCTTCTAGCCTTCCCTAAGCCCTTCGTTTAGCCTGTGTGAAATATTAAACCTTCTAAGTGTGACCGCCTATAGCCATACATGCAGGTCCACTTTCTATATGATGGAGAAAATAGTTTGTTTAGTTTTTTTTGGTATCACTATCTCAAATTTTAAATCTTTAAATGGCAATCTTTAAACCAATATGTTTTGTGTAACTTCTGGTGCGGCTCAATTCATTATGAACTGATATTTTGTAGCTAGATACTACTATAGAAGATGTTGGCTATTTTCCAAAGCTTATGTTGATGTGTCATCAGATGACTACATGCATGGATTAAATGGTCAGTATTTTATGTAAGGAATACTTTCGCTATGCAACTCACATTTGCTACGTGAGTCATTTAAGCACATTTCCTGACAAGAGTATCACTGTCTGAGTCAATGGATGTAGACATAGGAGGACTCAGCAAGAAGTCTGGAATAAGCCTTGAGATCTAGTATATCACTCTTCATTTGTGCTGTGTGCCGGTGCTGGAGAAAGGACTGTCTGGACTAACTGATACTCTGGGATTATTCTACAGCCAATCTGAATCCTTAACGTCAGGCGTAAACTGTGCTTAGCTCACTGAGGCTCTTGCTTCAGTCACGGGGTGGGCCAGGGAAAGCATTAAGATGCATTTTGCTTATGACTTATTACCTTCCTCATAAACTATTCATGTTTTTGTAATTGTTTCCCATCATTAGGTGGGTCTATTGCCTGTTGTTGTTTCTTGAGGAAAATAGCATCAGAGACCGGAAGGAAGAGCGCAAAGTAACTGTAACTGTGTAAATGTTAAGATGAGGCTTATCCCAACAGGCCACCTCTGTTGAGCCTGACTTGTCAGTACCGCTAATAAACCTGCATTAAGATTCAAATGAGTCTCTAATAGTACTAAATCCAGCAAGAAAACACCTCTTCGGCAGCTCTGTGCAGCTTTTAGACTAAATGGTTGAGTCACTGTTCTCACCAACCCCCAATATCTGTCTGTATACAGCAGTGTCCAGGAAACAAGCTCAGGCAAGTTGTTTGCACTACTTGACTAAGACAAAATGGCAAAAAGATAAAGTAAACCAGTGACTTCTGAAGACACTTTTGCAAGCTAAAAGACCCAGATATTTTTCTCAGCTGTTGGTGGCCAGAACCAAGGCTAAAAGGAGGCTAGAGATATGTCTCTAAGGAGACATGTGATGTGTTTGTTACTCTCTACTGGATGTATGTAGGGAATTGCTGGTTGTTACTTGGCACATGTAGGTGTTAAGAGTTTTTTTTATTTCTCTTGAATTCAGGAAGAAGTGGAACTATATTGTATTGGTACATATTGTGGTAATTCAACACAAAAAAAAGGAACAGAAAGTTTATAATGGTTTAAACAAGCATATTTCAGTTGTCATGTGGTCAAAAGCAACAGTAAATCGTGTGACCAATAACAAGACAGAAATGTCAGCTTCAGTAGAAATGGACAGAAAATTTTAATGTCATTGTTGCCTTTACTGTCAAGTCTAATTTGATGTGTGCTTTCCAGTTTTTATTATATATATAATATATAATATATATATATATATATATATATATATATATATATATATATATATATATATATATATATATATATATATATATATAATATGTTATTTCTTCACTCCATCTCTGTTTTTGTTTCTTCTTTACAGGTTGTCAACATGCTGCAGTGAGTGATGCACCAAGTGTTGATATTAATTATGGCCATCTGGGGGGCGCAAGCATGCTCCGATTCAGAGAGCTGCCCGACACTGCCGCCCAATTCCACCTCCAAGGATTACTGCTACTCAGCCCGAATTCGCAGTACAGTGCTACAGGGTTTGCCCTTCGGTGGGGTGCCTACTGTTCTCGCCCTTGACTTTATGTGCTTTTTGGTGAGTCTTACTGCCAAACAGATGCAGCTGATGAGTATGTTTTTGCATCATTCCACAATATATGCTAACCTTGATGTAATGTAAGCTCTTCATTTTTTGTGTTTTCTTCACAATTCCTAGAATTATGTTATCTTCCAGGAATGTGATATTTGAAAGTTAAACACCTTCAGGCAGTTAAATGCAACTTTTGTTGAGTACGTCTCTGTGATGTAAATAAAGGGACTAGAAGTCTTGACAGCCACTGTTTATTTTGTACTGCAGGGCCTGCTGGTTGTGTTCTCCTTCTTGAGAAAAGTAGCATGGGACTATGGGCGCCTCGCTCTGGTGACTGACGCTGACAGGTAATTAGAGTACACTGGTCCAAATGAGTTACATAGACTAGAAGGTCCAGTACTAAGGCTTTCTGATTGACTCGTTAAACGGATCATATAAAGCACTAACACACTGACAAAATGCACTAATATGTTATTTATGGTTGAAATATGTTGCGATAACATCACAGTATTCAACTGCTAAACTTACAGTATCTTGTGAGGTTAATATTTACTGGATATCATTGTCTGAATTTAACTTTTTTCACACCTAAACATGACTTTTCAAAAATATTATTACCAGCTAAAAATAATTAATACACAATTTCAAAGAGATTTCACATACTTTCATTTAAGTTATGTTAACTTGAAGTACAGCCTCCCTTATGCAGTAGTTTGCAGTCTGTTCTGAAGTGTGAAAGAATTTACATGTGAAGTTTGACAAGCAACACTGTTTGTCATCTTGATAAGTGATCCTCATGTGAAGTCAGGCTTGTTACACACTTTCTATAGAGCCAGTGTAGCAGGCAGCCAGTCAGGGACTTGTTTTTATACAGAGCCATTGTTAAGCTTTTATGTGATTTGCCTATAGTCAGAAAACATGGTGGTGAACAGGGGCAAAATGTGCCTTACTCCAAAGAGTGCCAATGACACCCTTGTCGGCATTCAAATGTTAGTATCTCAGAAAGTTCTAGTCGTGGTTGCTGTATTTATCTATCAAAGATACAAAATCTTACCACTATTTTGCACTACTTGCTGGCTAATCATTTTGGATGCTAGTTGCAAAATTTGGTACACTCCAAAGTCAGCGTTCTGAGGGTGGAGTGGAGTTTTTTTCCGACAGAAGCAAACATCACAAGGATGGTACTCCAGACAGGAAGTTGGTGTCAGCAGCTTTCCTTTTAATAGCAATAATGTCCTCTGACATTGTCACGCTTCGTTGCTTGTTACATGGTTTGTTTACTTTGAGACTGAAAGGCCAGACTGTTGTTGGAATAGATCTGAAATGGAGGAAGAAGAAACAATGATTAACAATTATCTAATTTCCCTTTTAGACCCATTTTATGAGCCACTGCATTTAAGTCCATATGATGATATGCTGCCAGATATATTGAGATCATTTGAGACTAATGTCTACACTCTGATCGAATAAAAGCAGCCAGAGAGACGCCCGTCAACAAGAACTGATTCTACTACTCTTTCTTTTTTTAACTGCCACGTCATAAGGTCCAATAAGAGGACTAATCACGTTAAGGTTTTAGTGGGAGAGGGAGATGAGACATCAGACTCTTTGACTATGAACCCTGGAAGCTACATGACACAGTGCTCCATCACCTACATACCCCCGCTGTGTTTGGTTGATGTTGCAGCTTCACTATTTTTGCAGCTGCATGTGAGCAGAGAATGGGGCTGCAGCGTAGTGGGAGGATGGGAGGGGGTTGGCAGCATGGGTTACTTTTGTAACAGACAGAAAAAGTCGTCTCTTGACGCTGTTGAAAAGCGCTGGCTTGAGATCAGCGTCTGTCTTTTAAAGTTCTTGTTATTTCTGAAAAAATTAAATGTTTCCTTACAAGGAAACTCAGCTAATCATCTAAAACAGGGATGCAAATTGATATGTCTGCTGTTCCAACTACATGAGCCACGAGTCTCTACGCAAGGCCATAACGTATACCAAAATAAACAGAAACCTTCATTGGTATGCCTGTGGTGTAATATGCTTCCCCAGTTTTCCTCTGAACCAGCACCCTTACTGGCGAGCAGGGCCATTTCCTCTTAACTAAGCTGAATGGCTTTGTTTTGCTTCTCTTTTCACCAGAAGAGTGGATCAACGGTACAGTCGCCTGGATGATCGGGAATAGTATGTTATCTCTCCATATTGCAGACTCACCGCCTTTTTTTCTTCTCTCCCTTCCCCTCTCTGTATTTAACCTAACTCATAACTCTTGTCCATTCTGCCCAGGCTGCTGTGGGTTTCAGCCTGTTTTTCACTTTTGATGGTTTAGTGGTTTTTTTTCCCTCTTCTCCTCCAGGCGTTTCCCAGTGCCAGGCACCTAATTATTCTCCCTCTCCTTGTCACTCTTGTACTTCTGCTCTTGGGTGTCCCTGTCCTCTCTCACCATCCTAATCAGATCTATGTGTGCTAATCTGTGTATTGACCTCTTTTATGAAGCTCGGACTTCTTCTGTGTGAGCGCACCGCATGAGCCGCACAGACAGGATGCTTACAGGGAGAGGTAATGCTTCCCTGATCTGTGGTTGTTCATAGACAGGCCCTAACATGGTGCACATACACAATATCTTGTCTACTAGAGCTGAGATGAGCCTTTCTGACTTCTCGCAGGAATGTGGGAGAGGAGGACTAATGGCGGATTACAGCCGCTAGCTCTCTCCTCATTCCATTAGAGATCTCTTAGATTCCTGGGTGATGTCATGCTTTCATGTAGTATTGAACACCGAACCACCATTTAAGTCCCAGCAGAGCCTGTGTCCTGTTTATATTTTTTAGTTCAATACAATTTGACCTGACATAACCTCCCTGATGAGTACAGTCAAATTTGTACATTAATGTAAAGTCTTGATGCTGTGTTATAACCAGGAGAACCTGTGGCTCTGCTGGACAAACTCCATATATCTGCCTCTTGTTGATCACTGGGTTTCTGTTGTTTCCTCTGTGAATGTTGTTCTTCTGTAGAGCTTTGCCCTCTAACTTTTTACCACAACCTTTGTGATGATGTAGTCGACGTGTGTAAAGTAGGCCCTTTACTCCTAACGCTGCATGGAATGTGGTTGCAGAGATTGTTCCTGTGGTTGACTGGTTTACCAACCTACATCCTGTGTGTAGCCCACACCGGATAAACATGGGTGAATCTCTCCAGTCCATTTCAGGGCATGTGTGTATGTAGTGTGTGCACATGTGTGTGTTTTACATTGTCAATACTGATGGTAATCTCAGTGTGGTGAGACACAAAGAACTAACATCCATTTATGGTACATGGTTTCGGGTAGTTGTGTAACACCGTTCAAATGTTATGTGATGTGTTTTCTGCACACAGTGTGGCATCTGCCATGACGTCAGAAACACCTGAACGCTATGAGCGCCTCACCTCAGTTTCCAGCTCAGTGGACATTGAACAGAGAGACACAGTAAGTATGCTGTTGTTCTTAGAGGATGAAATACGGTGTCCTTTCTTTTCGGACAGAAAAGTTGTTGGACAGAAAAATGTCGCATGTGGAAAAGTGGTACGACACTTTAAGTTCTCTGCTCTCTTTTGTTTAAGGGCTTCTGCTCCTGGTTAACTGCCATCTTCCGCATCAAGTGAGTCAACCTACTAACAACATATTGGAAATAAGAAAAATTAGATGAATGCATATTAAACTGGATACTATTTTGTTTTTAAAGATTAAATAAAGATGATTTTGTTTTGTGTGTGTATTAAATTGTTTTTAAGTAGTTGACTTTGTTGGTGTGTTCTTTCTGTAGGGATGAAGAGATAAGGGAGAAGTGTGGTGAGGATGCAGTGCACTACTTGTCCTTTCAGCGCCACATCATTGGGCTGTTGGTAGTGGTGGGCGTACTCTCCGTTGGCATCATCTTGCCCGTCAACTTCTCTGGAAATCTACTTGGTGAGTTGATTGGAATTTATGACCACAGCATCGTGGGAAAACCACGTTTGTTTGTTTTTTGATGGTTGAATTTTTTTATTTTTGATTCTTTCTTTCTCCCTGTTTTTTCTTTTTTTGTGTTTCTTCATACCTCTGACTAAAAGTAGATTTTCAGATTAAAAATATACAAAGCTTCACAACATTCGCAACATAAACATGGAGGCCTAAAAATGGGAAACTAAATGAGACATGTACACGTCTGTATAACGTACAGAAACATATGTTTAATCTGTAAAACAATAAGAACACATCAAGCAAATATGTTATAAGAATTATACTTTGTCAGAAATTTGTGAACGTGCACATACAAAATCACCACGTTAGCCAGAGTGAGCTATGAACGAGTACGACTCCTGGCCAGTGAAAGAGCCAGAGGTGTGCATGATTTTCTAGTAAGAAACTTATTTAGTGAAAATACAAGTGTGGAGGATATACCGAGCAAAGACGTGGATACCTGAGGTTTTGTGGAAGTAGTTGTGGGGATGGAATCAACAATTTTATACTCTATTGTCTTCCTGGCAATATAAAAATGTATTTTAGTCTCAACCATGCTTGTCTTTTCTCTTAGTCTCTTTATTCTGTGTTAAAAGTGTGCTCTGGCCGCTATGAAAGCATGCTTCTCATTTTGTTTGTTTGGTCATTTGGAAATTACTGTACCAAATGTTGTGTTACTGCTCAACCAATGAAACAGTGGTCCACATTCCTTGCCTTATTGTTTGCAGTGCCATACAAGGGCAGGCTTCTGAAGAAGTGATTGTCTTGTTTCTTTTTTTCTACAGAAAACAATGCCTATAGTTTTGGGCGAACCACTATAGCAAATCTGAATGCAGAGTGAGTCATTCTTATGCATCTACTTTTTTTTTTAGCATATATTGTACAGTATTATTTTGAGTCACTAAATCCTTTAACCATTTCTATTCTCCAGTAATGCACTACTGTGGCTGCACACTACCTTTGCGTTCCTCTACCTGTTACTGACAGTGTACAGCATGAGAAGACACACCTCCAAGATGCACTACAGAGAGGATGACCTGGTGAGTTGCGTTGTTTCAGAAAGTGGATGTTTTATTCACTCTTTCTACACACACAGGTCTGAATGTTATTTGTAATTATTTCCCTGTCTTCATTTTCATACAGGTGAAACGCACTTTATTTGTCAACGGAATCTCCAAATACGCAGAGGAGACGGACATAAAGCAACACTTTGAGTAAGCGCCCTACAGGATCTTTCTCACTGGTCTCCTGGCGCCACGCTTAATATCTCAAAATGCTTAATTCTGTCTGCTTATAAAAGTGGTACACTGCTCTGTCAACATGGCATCTTTGCAGTAACTGTATTAAGTTGTATGAGAGCCATGCCTTTTCCTGTTAAAATCAGCTGTCTTGTCCTGGCCCTTATGGCTGGGATCAGACAATGGCAGGCCTATATGAGTAATTGTCCATAATAGAAGCCAGATGAGCAGGATTATGCAAGTCATGTGTCGTGATGGTCTAATAATGAGGAGGGGGTGTTTGGCTGAATTCCTACTCAGCCAAATAGTATTATGCAAAATCTTATCTTTGCTCTTGCACTACAAAAAAATCTTCCACACTCAAAAAACCCCCAAACTTCTAGTGAAAAAGGAAAATCATGAAAGCATTTTGCTGTTGTGTTATCATCTTATCTGTAAGTTGCCTGTTATTATGTGAGAGAGATGATGTCATTTACTGTAAATACTGTACGTTTACATTTGTGCTTTTTTAAACTTAATCCAGTCTTTCACTTCCTCTCCCTGCCTTTCTTCCATAGGCAGGCGTATGAAAACTGCGTTGTACTGGAAGCTCGTATCTGTTACAATGTGGCCAGGCTGATGTATCTTAACTCTGAAAGGTAAGTGTTAAACATAAGCGTGCGGTTTTTTTTTTGCTCTTTCATAGTATTTTGGGTTGTATTTGAGAAGTGTCTGATTAGCTCCAGGACATGAGCTTGTTCCAGTGAAATAGTCCTTCCTCAGTGTGACACAGCTGATGTTTTGTATGCAGGAAGAAGGCAGAGCGAAACAAGAAATTCTTCCTCGACATGCAGGCCAAGGAGCATATCCCCACCATGATAAACCCAAAGCCCTGTGGACACCTATGCTGTTGCATCATCAAAGGCTGTGAGCAGGTCAGAGTGACTCATCCCAACTTTATCTCAAAACAGGACACTCTTTAAACTGTTAACCTGTAGTAGATTTCCATGTGGATTTATCTGATATTGTTTACAAGCTGATACTAACAGCACAATTAAGTGGAAAGATAAAGAAGGCATCTGATTTTTATAGTCCACTCATAGATTCATGTGGAGAAGCAAGGCTAAGCAGGAGAAACAGCGGCAAAGTCACATACTTGTCGCTTCATTTTCAGGTTTTCATTCATCAAAACCTCCATGTTTTCAGATCATTAGTAAACTAAATCAAAACATTATTTTGTAGCCTGTATTTTTGACTGTGCTTTTGTATTTAACAGTAACATATATGACTGTACTGATGTTGACATACGATAACAATGCCAGCTGTTCAGCTGTAAGACCATGTGACATCTCTCTACTAAAGGAAGGAATCTGTGTGTGTGTGTGTGTGTGTGTGTGTATGTATGCATGTATATATGTATGTATATACAGACGGGCGATACCTGTGACTACACAGGAGGTGTTCAGGTACATTGTTGAGCATAGGTCACCCATGTTTTGGAAGCGTTCAGAGCCCAATACACAACGCCTGTAGAAAAGGAGCAAATACTTCCAGGGGCAGTTCAAAACCAGTTTGTCTCATATGCTCCAAGACTGGCAATCGTCACTACAGACAAAGCACAAGTCTTTTGAGCAAACACAGCGTTAGCAGCATGTTTAGCAGATCAGCAGCAACAGCAGTGAGTGACTACACAGGAGGCATTCAGGTACATTCTTGAACGTAGGTCACCCGCGTTTTGGAAGTGCTCAGAGCCCAATACACAATGACCCTAAAATGAAGGAAAAACTTCCCATTGGCATTTCAAAACCAGTATGTCTCATATGGTCTGAGACAGTGGTGATTGCCAAGCACCACTACAGTCAAAGCATAAATATTTAGAGCAAACATACTCACTCAAATCTGAACTGAAGGCACAGAAAATAGGAACGATCTAAGATCGATCCACTTTATCTTAGGATTCACATTATTTTATTTTTCAATGCAGCCCTTATTTTAGGCTACTTGAAATAAGAAAAGAACATTTATGTACTATTGGAGTACTTATTATTTATAACATCTGTGTATAATAGAATGTTAGTTTCTTTCATGTTGTTGGTGTGTCAACTCATTCACACCTCACATCAACTGTATTAATTTTTCTATAAGTTGACGTAGCGGCCGGAACAGGCATGTTTTGAACGGTCACTGCACTAGTGTGCTATGACTGGATGAAGAAACAGATTAGTGTAAATATAATAACTACTCTAAATGGTAGTGTTGTACTTGAGGAAGGTTGGTAGTGTGAGTGGGAAGGATGGACCAGCATGCACGCGTTAATTTTTCAGAATAATAATTAAAAAAAAAAAAAAAATTCCTTCTTAAAGGTCAGGCAGGTCAGGGAATTAAAGTTTGCCTACAGCAAACCTGTATGAGCAGAAAGACAAAACACAAGTGAACAAGCATTTCTCAAACATCACAAGCTCATGGCTCATATAAATGTTGATCAGATGAGTGAGAGGAATGTGCACCTTTCTCTCAGCATACATACCAACACTGACTCAAAGAAATTACATAATGGAAATAGAGAAAGTAGGCTCCATGACAGGTAGAAATGTGAGATTCCTTTTGATAAAGCCAAATTGTCCATCAGCATCTTATTAGTGAAGCACAACAATGATCTTTTTTTACCAAATATTTGGTACTGAGGTCATAGTCTTTTGTTCAGAATGTATTTTTTTTTTACATTTGATTTATTTACGGATCTTTAGTGGCCAATTATCTATCAAACATTGTGTATAAGTGATATTCACTATTACTGAAATGTAAGTATTAGTGAATATAATGTATGTAATTTCATGTCCCTCACAGGAAGAGGCGGTGAGCTACTATGCTAAGCTGGAGGCACAGCTAAAAGACGACTACAGGAAGGAGAGAGAGAAGGTTAACAGGAAGCCTTTAGGAATGGCCTTTGTCACCTTTCAGAATGAGTCCATAACTGCTATGTAAGTACATTTACATGAAGAAAAATATATGAATTTATATCTGTGAGAATGTTTTCTAACTAACAGATTCTGGGATTATATGTATTTTCTTCGTTTGGATGGACGCATCTTCTCAGAATCTTGAAGGACTTCAATGCTTGCAAGTGTCAGGGCTGTCATTGTCGCCGGGAGCCCAAGTGCTCTCAATTCAGCGCCAAGCTTCACACACAGAACTGGGCCGTCAGCTATGCCCCTGATCCACAAAATGTCTACTGGTAAGAACACATTAAATCACACATTCTGTCCATAAAAAGTAACTATGCGTTAATGTTGCTAAAAGTATTGTGTTTTATGTTCCATATCTAGAGAGGCTGTTTACATATGTTATTTGTCATGGGGTGCCTGAACTTTTGCATACAACTGTATTTATTTTGGTATTTTCATTACATAACTGTATACCAATACGATACCCAAACAGAACTCTACAAACACAGACGTGTTGATTTTTATTGTTCTTAATATCATGCTGAGGAGTAATTAGACTTCATTCTACTCTGAAGAGACTTTTCTCACCCCAGATGACAAACCAGTTTTTGAGCTTCAGTATCAGTTTACTGGCCAGCTGTGTCCATAACTGCGGGTCATCACCCAGTGTCAATCTAACCGCTACATAACCTTTATCCCACAGGGAGCATCTGTCACTGGGAGGATTCTCCTGGTGGATCCGCTGCTTGATCATCAACTGTGTCCTCTTCCTCCTCCTCTTCTTCCTCACCACCCCAGCCATCATTATCTCCACCATGGATAAGTTCAATGTTACCAAACCAGTGGAGTACCTAAATGTGGGTGCATGTGTTTAAAGTCTTAAAGCTGCCATCATTCTCATATCATTTACTACTAATAGTCCATAAGCATATCCATCCTCTTTTTTTTTGTGAAGAGTGTGGTCAGTTCAAGTGTCTTTATCATTTCAGTGGAAACACTGCAAGAGAGACAGAAGGAAGAGAGAAAATAAACCTTAACAACATTTAAACCCAAGCCATCACAAGTCTGCATGCTTGCAGAGGCAGAGGAATTTAACCTTCAATTTCTGACGCAACATGCCCATGTCTCTCTGCTCTGTCCTTCAGAATCCAATCATCACCCAGTTCTTCCCCACTCTCCTCCTTTGGTCTTTCTCCGCCTTACTTCCTACCATTGTCTACTACTCTGCCTTCTTCGAAGCCCACTGGACCAGGTATGGTTTACACTTTCTGCAGTCAAGAATTCAGCATGTTCTGAGGTTGTGTGACCAAAGTTTATCTGCGTTTTTTAATGTGTAAATATGTCTTTTTGTTCTACAGGTCAGGAGAAAACAGAACTACGATGCATAAATGCTACACTTTCTTAATATTCATGGTTCTGTTGCTGCCCTCCCTAGGACTCAGCAGGTACAACATGTTTTTGATTTCAGCCCTTGTAATGATGTATGGTCATTCATCTTTGTCGGCCTAAATATTTTAGCTGTTTTCTTTTTTGCTTTGAATCTTTGCAGTTTGGATGTTTTCTTCCGTTGGCTTTTTGACAAAAGATTCTTGGCAGATGCGAAAGTGAGATTTGAGTAAGTGAAAATGCATCATCATCCAGTCATATCTCATAGCTAAAATTACTGGAATTAAATTGGCCTCAGCATCAATGCAATAAATGAGATCATGACTTCAGTCTTTTTCAGTCTTAAGTGGTATTGACTTTGCTCTTTAGGTGCGTGTTCCTTCCTGACAATGGAGCCTTTTTTGTGAACTACGTCATTGCATCTGCGTTCATCGGTAATGCCATGGACCTGCTGAGGATCCCGGGTCTACTTATGTACATGATTCGCCTTTGCCTGGCTCGCTCCGCAGCTGAGCGGAGGAACGTCAAGAGGGTTAGTGTGTGCCCTGCTTATTGGGCTGAAATAATGTATGGATCCATATGAAGTATATTAGTTCAAGACTTCATAGCTGGATATCATTTATCTCTTACATCAACATGTACTGTAAAACTGAATAGGAAATTAATTAATGGATTAATTAAAGCAGAGTAGATACAGTAAGCCATGTGCACATGAGAGGACCAGGTTTTAAGCAAAACGTCAAGGTCATACAACACATAATAAATGGCTATGTCTGCTATAATTTTAAGTTGTAAAGGTTGTTTTTTTTTTTTTTTTCCAAAGTATTGATCAGCTGCAAGTGATTACTAGATACTGTATCTTATCATTGGTCACGTGGAGTCATGCTGAAAATAGGATGTTTGGATTCTGGTTTTCTTTAATATCCTGTCATTGTGTTTCCACAGCACCAAGCGTATGAGTTCCAGTTTGGAGCAGCTTATGCCTGGATGATGTGTGTGTTCACTGTTGTTATGACTTACAGCATCACCTGCCCAATCATCGTCCCTTTCGGTGAGTTCTGCCATTTATTACCACTGTCGGATTACTGCTGTTTCACATTAAGGTAGAATGCTGATTCAATTACAGAAGGAGTAACATACAGAGGGCTGGCAGCGTACAGTGTTGGTTTTTTTATACAGAAGCTTATCAACAGACCTAATAGGATTATATCCACTGACTGTCATGTCCCCCTTCTCTGTGCAGGGCTAATGTACATGCTACTGAAACACCTAGCAGACAGGTACAACATGTACTATGCCTACCTGCCAACCAAACTGGACAAAAAGATCCATTCTGGAGCTGTTAACCAAGTGGTGGCTGCTCCTATTCTCTGTCTCTTTTGGCTTCTTTTCTTCTCCACGATGCGCTCTGGTAAGAGGAGGGCTCCATCTACAGGCCAATAGTGTTCTAACACAGCCATAAAACATTTACAGTATATGTGGCATTTTTAAGTACAAGCACCTGATAAGTGTCCCCCCACTTTCTTTTCTCCAGGGTTTTCCGCTGCAACATCCATGTTCACGTTCGTAGTTTTGATCATCACAATCATTGTCTGCCTCTCTCACGTCTGCTTCGGACACTTTAAATATCTCAGTGCTCACAACTACAAGGTAACAAGCTATCATTCATGTTTGTGTCAGTATTTCAGATGAGCTTTATATTTAGCTGCTCATGTTAAATGTTTATTTTTTGACCCAGATTGACACTCAGGATGTGGACGGGTTGGAGAATGGGCGTCCAGTGTGCGCTATTGCCTCCAGCAAGGCAGCAGTAAGTATTCACTTGTGTTTATTTTATGACAATATGTGTCTCAGCAGTAGTCAATCAGCTGTTGCTTTACACTTTCACAACTCTTCACACCCTACATCAGCTCAGGAAACGGTCACATACAACTGCATCTGTACAAAGAAACTTAGAAATAGGTTAAAAAAAATCACATCAAATCTTCATCATATAAGCAGCAATGTACATTAAGACCCTGGACACAAGAAAAACCAGAATTGAGGGAAAACCCGGGAGGTAAAAATGCATGTAGTAAGTAAGCATAAATTAACTTTTTAAATGTTGACATACAACGCATCTTAGGACCAGAATGCAAGTATATTTTTGGTAAAACCAGGGACAGACCATTCATATGTGCACAAAAACACAAACTGACTCCATTAAGAACAAAGATTAGAAAATAAAAATAAAGATGGAAAAAAGATATAGAACTTGCTGTGGGAGTCAGTAAATAATACAAAGAAATGAGTTTAGGGGCGAATGCAGTTGCATCTTTTGAGAAAATCTATACCCTGTCTAGGGAAAGAGAGTCAACCTTTCAACCTTAAGAACCTTGATGAGGCTCTTTAAATATTTTAGACAAGCTCTGACATGTTTTTAAGATATGCCAATGTTTTAGCAAAAACAACGAAAAGGCACTAATGAGTTATGCTCTTAGTCACTTTCAATCTGTTGTTCATTAATAGCCTTGAATTTTGTTTTCTATTTATTTATATTCCTATTAAAGTGTAACACATCCGTACATTTTCATTTTAATATGCTAAAGTGGCTGCGAGACAAACTCAGTTGGAGTGAAAGGCATCTATCTGCTCTTAAGACTATTGATGTCTGTTGACAAAGAGATCAAAATTATTTTCATCGTTAGAGTTCATTTTGAATTGTAAATGTTAAGATTTAGAATTCAAAAATTCACTAAAGGCTCATCAGTAGAAGCTTATCAGTGTCATCACCATACTTTACTAAAAAAACAGCAGTGCCATTCAGAAACAGAGTTTGCTCTATATAGCTAAATAACTAACTAGTGGGGCATGTCAGAAACCATAGCAAAAACCTTCTGCTGTAAGAACAAATTCTTCTGAACATAAGTGTGGGTGAGTGCACTATCTGTCGAGGCAGTGATACAGAGATCAGAAGGAGCACAATCCAAGCTCTCCATTGAGTTTAGAAATCACTCCAATTCCTCAGTACTTTTGCTAGTAATTTAGAATGAGGTCAGAATGTAGATATCAGACTTTAACTTGCTCTTTCATTTCATTTTCTCCCCTGCAGCAGATGTATATTGCTCAGGTACTTCAAGACCCAAATTCGGAGGAGGCTGGCTCAGGTAGCGGCGAGGATGACGGCCAGGGGTCCTCGCAGGACGAGGAAATAATCAATGTGGAAAATGGCCTGAATGAGGACTTCCAGTCTGGTGAGGACAGTCTCATTGATAATGAAGTGCGACACTGACTGCCTGAAACAGAAAAACATCCCCTAAGTTTAACTTGAGGAGTGCACTGAATATGTGAATTAAACTAGGAACTGGACCAACAGTTCTCCAAAGTATCTCAACCTCCATCGAGGGACTTTACACTAACAAAAGCACACTTTCTACTAAGGATGAAATGGATTCTAGCTCAAGGACTCTTGCATTTCCTTCACTGGGTCTCATCAAAGCCACATCTTCTGTAAACCTGCAGAGGGAATCTACTCCGACAGTGCAAGGGCAGCGACATCCCCTGGTATTGCCGAGGCACACCCCAAACACTGCAAATGGACCCAATGAAAGAAAGACACTAATGCACAAATGAAGAATTTTTTGCCTTGTCTTGTAAGGGGAGTGATATTCTGTCTGTATTTCTTTTAACATTATTGCACTTGAAAGAGAGGCCCTGTCCTATAAGCTCGAGTTTCACTAAGGTACTGTAGTACGGCATGCCTTCAAGTTCAAAGGGTGGAGGGATTTTCCCATAATCCTTTGCCAGTATCCCTAATTGTCTGCACTAGATACTTTCACTGAATAAGCAGCTTATGAGAGACGAGCGCTTTCCACACCAGCAGATAACATGTCTGTGCAGATGTGTTGGTCCCAAAATGGTTCTTCTAATCCTGTAAAAGCCTTTTAAAAGAAAGACAAAAAATATTGCTACTAACACTCCTGGACCCTTTGACACTGTACAGCTACAAAACTCTGGATTTATGAAATAGTCTCTTTTGACATGGTATTTATTTGTAGGCATGGGATTTTTAAATGCTATCAAGCTTGACACACCCCCAAACTGTGGAAGAAGATAATTCATATCTTGGCACACTACATTGATAAAGGCGTTCAGCCTCTGAGCCTTTTTTGGGACTGCTGTTGGACTGCTGCTACTGATGCTGCCCCTGGTTGGGGGAATTCCTTGCACGGTGACCACAAGAGGGCTGGAGGCCAAGTGCCTGCTGGTTCCTTTTGTGTTGCTCAGAGGATAGAGAGAAAGGCCCTCTTGGTTTTTCTGGGTCGGTTTCATATGATACTCATTGTGACTGGTTCTCTTTTATCTGTTGTTTTCATTTGTATCTTTTTGTCCATATGTTTACAGTACATCTTTATGTACAGATTTTGAAATTAGCATTCAGTTATAGGTGGCTACTGATAGTTTTATGAATGAGGTAATCTATGTTCTATCACTCAGCGCTCAGTCTGGTCCTCTTCAGTGTTTATGTAAAAACTTCATCATGTAGGTAGCATATTGTAAGTTCCAGTTGTCATTGTTACAGTCTCCTATTTGCCAGAACTCAGTGCCGAGTTGTAGATTAACTCAAATTTCGCAATTTTGGTGATAACATATCAAATCTTAGGCAGGCTGCGCAAGAGAGTTAAGCAGTTACACCAGTGGATGAGATCCAGATCCATTAATTGTCACACACATTTTCAAACCATAGCTTGAAACACAACTGAAGATATATTCATTGTGTCGCTTCTTGAGTTGTTATGAAGTAATCAGATATTCCTTACAATTGCACATTCCACTTGCAGATCCAGTTACCTGCTTTGTAAGGCTTCTGCCAGAGAAATGGTGATGTTGTCATTCATATACTGAACACAGTGGACATACTGTGCAACACTAACTCCAAGCTTGATCGTAAACACACGGATTAAATGTCAAATATAGTCCCAACCTGCCTCAGTCAAATGAAGCAGCTTCTTTTGGGGTTTCAGGAACACAAAAATACATCAGTCACAAATGCATACACCAAGTACTGTAACAAATTAAAAATGTGAAACTCAGTGCCCACACAGTTTTGATCTTACTTAGGATTTATCAAGCTTCTTGTTTCTATAATTTCATTTCTTCCTTAGTCAAGATGACACTATGATTTGCCCCATTGAACATAATAAGATTGTTGGTAAAGGCAAAGTGCTGCAGACAAAGTACCACTACAGTCTGTCACTATGGACCAGTTATTATTATTGGACCATAACATGAAAAATGTATTATCCAGCTGCTCAGAGAACCATGGTGGGAAATGTGCACTAATATCTTACTTTCACTTATATGACTGACAGAGAAGAGTGCGCCCGCTGTGGGTGTGATGACAACGATGGTGAGCCTAAACTGTTTCCATAATTTGTCCATTGGTACATCACCACCACATATGGGTATATTATTATGGTACTAACTAAGAAATGTTTGACACCATTGAGTCTGGTGCTCTTCTAGTCATGATAAGGTGGATTTTATTTTTTATACCTCTTCATTTTTATACCTCTGAGATGTCTTCAAATCTCTGAATGTGTCCTGTCAAAATAACATACTATACTGTCCAGGTCTGAGGGAGATACTTAAGAATCTCAACATGTCTAACAACGGTTTTTAAATGCTGAATGTAGGTTAACTCCACAACTTTTGGTAAGATATAAGTGGCTAAAGTAAAAGTGTGATAGCTGTATTCAAACAGCTTTATAAGGACGGTTCACTAGCTAACTAGAAACTGACAGTTTTATAATAAACTTACTGGTGTCCAGTCCTGTGTCAAGGCATTTCATTTGAATACAGATCTACATTTGTCAGTCTGATGGCTGCAATGATTTCCAGTAGTCTTTAGTTAGTTGTTAGTCTAGCATCAGTGCATTAAATCATCCTCGTGATGAATCATTTTCTTTTAGATTGTCTTCATGAGATCTGTATAGACAGTGGGACTCACTGGAAATAAATGTTTTTGTTGTTTTTTGGAAACAACCAATCACTCTCTAATAGAAGTTCTCAGCTTGTTTCTACGATGTAGTAAAATGTCTCTGCGTCTCAAAACTGTGGACATAGAATGTGTTTTTTTTTTTTGTGCTTTGCCTTTTTTAGTTTTACATTTTGCTATATAGGAGGAGTAACAATAGCACATCTCAGCATTTGACAGCCTCATTTCATCATTCTTTCCAAAGGGCCATCTGTACAACAGATATATACTGTATATATCTGTACTCTTCCCATGCTCTTTGAACAATAAATCTGTATTTAATCAAGTTTGTTGACAATAAGAGTCTTTCTGTTTAACTATCCCCCTTTTGTGAGATTTATCTGAAGGCTTTAAAATAGGATGATAAGTTGTGTATGACTTGGTCACCTAAAGTGACAATATGCAACTTTTGAAAGAAGCAATAACACATTCTTCCACTCTCAAATGAAAAGTCGAATTCATGACCAATAAACATACTGTTGTGCGATTCAATACATAAAAAGGTTTGCTGCTACAGCCTTATTTGGTCTGGTATGACCAGGAGCTCATGGTGGCTAATGGTTAGCTAATAGATTTGTTAGATGTTGCTGTGTAACCACTGAACAACCAATCTACAACCACAGACTCAATGTTGTAGTTGGGATGAGTGATACCATAGAAAAGTATTTGTTGATAAAATGTAAAACTGTTGTTAGGACTGTATTTTGTTTGGGATGCTTTGACATTATTGAGTCAGTTTGCTATACGTGTGCTTCTCTCTGTGTTTAAGCATTTACTGTTATGCTGTAATGGCCACTGTTCAGGCTCCTGTGCTTTTTTTGGCAAGAGACCCCTTAAAACAAGCATGTGTGTAAACAAAGTATTTGTAACCCCTTTTTGCTGGCTGGCTACTAGTTGTGAACATTTCAACCAAAGAGTGCTATTTTTTAATGCATTTCTAGAGGCCTGAAGATGAAGTAAATTATCCAACAACTCACTTGAAAAGGAAAGTACTGTACTTAAGTACAATTTTGAGTTACTTGTACTTTACTTGAGTATTTCCATTTTCTGCTACTTCATACTTCCACTCCACTACATTTCAGAGATATATTGCACTTTATACTCTACAGTTCACTACATTTATAATATAACAAGCTTTTAAAATACAACATGGTGTTAAAGATGAAACCAGTGGTTTCCAACCTTTTTGGCTTTTGACGTCTTACAAAGAGCAATGTGTAGTCAGGGTCACATTTCAGATGTCTATGAGTTGTTAACAGCTCCACCAAATAGGGATTTGTCCCTCTAAAATTCACATGGTTTTATTTCAATAAGTGTACAAACGATCCAATATTTCACCAGAAATCAAAGATTAGAGAAAAAAAATATCCAAAAATCTAATGATGTCATCAGTCAGATAGAAGAAATTAGTACTTTTACTTTAATACTTATAGTACATTTTTGTAGGTTTTCTTATGCAGGACATTTACTTGTAATGGAGCATTTTTACTTTGCTGTATTGGTATTTTTACTTAACCATCATCCTACCAATATATTTAACATACAAGGACTACCAACTGGGGTCCCTGGGGGTCCCAAGAATAAACTACTGTAAGAAACAACCATCACAGCAAAATGTTAACTCATTTCTTCTCAAAACATTATTAGTTATGTAATTAATGTAAGCTGAAAAATATATAGGGTGATACTTTAAATTAGGACCCATGGCATGAACTCAATAAATAGTTCCATCTATTAAAACTGCAAAGGCAGAATTGGGTGCTTTTGGCTGTGGTCCCCCAGATCCCCAATACATAGGTATTTTTAAAAAGTACTAATTAAAACATAAATGGAAAACCCCAGTCGGTCGGATTAATTTCAGGATCTGAATACTTCTTCCACCTCTGGTTAAACCGTCGTTTTAGTAGTATTTAGTAGTATAGTAATGGCCTGTGTTTTGTTGGAGGTGCAGTTCTCAGTGTCAAACACTGGGTGTTGCTTGGGAGGGAAATGCTGCGGTGCAAAAGAGCAGAGAGACCGAGGTGCGACGTGGAGGGGCAGAATGGCACTTTTATAATCCAGCTGCACCAAGAGACCAGGCTGTCTGCTTTCAGTAGGAGGCAACACGAACATGAAGCGTATCGGTCAACTCTGGTGTTAGAAGACGTCGACATGGACGGAGGACTTACGATTACTTTCATATCTGTCGCGATGTTTGTAGGTTGCTTTTTACTTGGATTCATCCCACTGTTGTTTAGACTTTCTGAGGTAAGATTTATCTTTCATTTTCAATGTCTTCATAAAGTAACGTCAGCCGGCAGATTTTCCAACAGCCCTCAAACTATTTAAACTTACTTGAATGTCCTCTATTTAATGACTGAGCTGTGCTGCGACATTATTTGTTTATTTTAAAGGAAATCTGAGAATGGCTCCAGCTGACTTAGTCACTGACACACAGTGTTTAAAGAATCCCACTGAACATCTGAAATCGTGTGTTACTCCCTCTAGAAAGGCCTGCAGTTTGTTTCCATACTGGGGGCAGGACTACTGTGTGGGACAGCACTGGCTATCATCATCCCTGAGGGAGTGGGTTTACTGGAGGAGTCATGGAGAGGTGAGCAGGGTCACCCAACTCCAAATACAAACAGCTAATAAACTGGAATGATACCATTACAGTCATTTACACACCCCTTTTCCAACCCCCTCCCCTTGGTTGTCTTTCCAACTGATCAAACGCATAATCCACACCATCCTCACCCACCGGTCTGTGTTTGAATGTAACCCCTTTGAAACGAGTGATGAAGCACGTGCGGATAAAAGCAGGCTTAGTGGTCTAAATTTATGCTTCTCTGCCTTGTTGGGGTTTTTTTTTCCAATGTGGATTTGATCAAAAGGTCTTCCTGTCCTTCATCTTGTCTCTACAGCATCCTCTTCCTCCTCTGCTGAGACATCCAGCCTGAATGTTAGTGAGAAGAATGCTGCGTCCACAGAGGGAGGCCCTCCGCCTCGGTTTTTCATTGGGGTGGCTTTAACTTTCGGCTTCATCTTAATGTTTGTAGTGGATCAGATAGGGAAGTACTGTTCCATGCACGGCAAGTTTGTCAGAATTCTTAGTATCAGTTTGATTTTGCAGAATGTCAGCTTGGTAAATATACTGTATGTCTTTTTATTTATCACCACTACATGTGCAATGTCTCATTTCAGACCAAATGACTCGCTTGCCGAACAGTGTTGGCATCACAGCCACATTGGGACTGGTTATTCATGCTGCAGGTACAGTATTATACAGCATGACATTTACGGTACATTTCATTTGACTTGTGTTTGCCAAAGGCAGACAACACATTTCAAGGAACTCCAGGTCACAAGCATGGAAAACAAAGCTCTTGAGTTATAGCCTCATGTGACTAACCATGTGTTTTAATCACTGTCTTTTTTTTTTCTACAGCATAGCCCGGAGGCTTTAGTTCAGATCAAACTTTAACTTTATTGTCTCATGTGGGAAGTCTGGCATGCAGCATAGGAAAAACAGATACATGAAACTAATCCATCAGTTTGATGTTGAGTTGCAGAGAAAATGAGATATACAACTCAAACAACCGTTGAAGAAGTAGATTGTTGTGACCAGTTTTTGTTTTGCATACAGCGGATGGATTTGCTCTGGGAGCAGCTGTGGCTACGGGTCAAGTGACAGTGCAAGTCATAGTATTTCTTGCTGTGATTCTACACAAGGTGAGATTCCTCTAGAGAGCATGTCAGTGAAAATATTCTGTAGGAGCGATCACAAAGAATCTGTAATAGCACTTGTCATAACAAACCATCTCTCTTGTCTCTTAGGCCCCTGCAGCTTTTGGTTTGGTCACCTTTCTGATGCTTGCAGGCCTAGAGAAGAAGTTCATACAGGGACATTTACTGGCCTTTTCAGCTGCAGCACCTATAGTTGCCATCATCACCTACTTCATATTGCATGCAGTAAGAATGCACACATCAAAGTAGACCCGTTACTGATTGTACAGTTTTAGTCTGTGGTATTATTAGATTTGGAAATGTGTTGTGTGTTTGCAGTCTGGCAGTTCATCCCAGAGCCAGCTCAGTGCAACAGGTGTGGGAATGCTCTTCTCCGCTGGGACTTTCCTCTATGTGGCCACAGTGCATGTTCTCCCCGAGATCAGCAGCAGCAGGGCAGGCCGCCTCCCGTCTGACCTTCAGCAGCATACCGGAGCTGAGGCCTACCCCTCTGACCTCCATCAGTACACCGGAGACGAGGTCAACCAGCAGCAGCACTACCTGGGGCTCCTGGAGAGCCTCACTCTCATCCTCGGGATCGGGCTTCCGGTGGTGCTGGCTCTGGGGCTGACTGATGACTAACAAGTTAACAGCAGGGCAATTGAGTTTAGTGCAAAGGGCACTGTGCCAACAAGTCTGAAATTTAAACTGTGAGGACCTGTCTCGTATATTGTACTGTGTGAACTACGTGGCATTGCACAAAGATGTGTGTAGGACAAAATGTGCCTTGGAAACGAGCTCACCATGGTTTGATCTGATCTCGGTGAAACTACCCTTTGAGTCCAGCTATTGTTTGTGTGTCAAAAGAGCTTTCCAGAGGGTATAAAGAATCTGATAGCCAATATATTGTCCTCAGTGCACTGAGTTTCCATTCCAAGACTGACAAAAGGGTGTAATTTGTTGCCAGGAATGAATTCAATAAGCTTTCCAAAGAACCTTTTTGTCTGATGAAGATATTGAAAATCAGATGTCATGGCATGTTCAGCGTCGAATTTCCCAGTACCTGGATGAATTTACAGTAACAACCAAATAATCTGATACAGTCTGTTACCCAAGTTTATTTGGTATCTGGTAGCTTGAAAACAGAATTTCAGTCTATTGATTTATAATAGTACACATTACCAAAACACAGATGTGGAATTCTTGTGTAATTATTAATAGTTTTGAAGGTGAGAGGATTTTTTTTTAGATGTGTGGTGGAACATCTGCAAGAATACATAGCAAGTCCTGCTGCTTTTCATGCCTGTTATATGATATACGAGTCACACAGAAAGAGGTGGGCTGACACAGATTCAGAAAAGAGATTCAGGGTTTTTGTTCATAGTTACTCTTGCTGTTTCTCTTTCAGTTCAGTTAAGTAAAGTTTGCATAAAATAAAAATATGATGGTTTATTGTTAATAATGTCTTATTGTCTCTTTTTAGTTTTCTCCACACAACACATTTTATGATGCAGAAGTAAACTTTCCGAAGCTAATTCTTTTTTAATTATCATGTTGCGACTGCTTTTCATCAGCTACTCTGTAGAGCTGAACATAAGTGTGCTAAGTAGAAACACACCATAATAAATATAGTTAAATATAGCCACAGAATCAGACACTGTATACTTAAAGTATGATTTATATATACAGATTTAATCAAATGTATTCAAATATTACAAACATATCAAATCTAAGAAATAAGCAAAGCATATAACAATCTGACTACTGAAAAAATATATCTATGCAGTACATGATCACATTACTTATGGTCCAGAACAGAGATGATACATTTAAAATCAGGGCTAAAACAGCTGTGTTTTTTATATTCTACATTTATGTTCTCCCAGTCATTCACAGATTTCATTCTACTTGAGTCCATAAAATATGGTTCTATTTTTATTTTAAAGGTTTTGCTCCATTTGCTTTGCTTTGACAAATAAAGCTTCTAGTGAGACATGGTGATGTGGGAAGATACTAACACAAGTCAGAAAAAACACAAGTCAGAAAAAAGCAACAATGATTAAATCGTGCCACTCTCTCCCTGCCCTCAGCCTGGAGGGTGAACAGTAGAAAACGAGAGACAGAAGCAGATGGAGACTTAACAAAATTACACATGAACAGCATCCTGAGCACTGCAGCTTCTCTTGTCTTCCACCTCCCTAAATTTTCCCATAACTCTTCTCTTATCTGCACTCCGCTGGCTGCTAATGGCTGCTCATATCAAATTCAAAACACTGATGTCAGCGTTTAAGCACCCCAATCACTCCAAGCCACAGTTTGACCGTACACTCTCAGGCCTGCAGTTTTCACTCCCACTGCTCAACATTCTGCAGTCTGCAAACATAATGGTTTTGCTGTAAAAGCTTAGCAAGATGCAGTGCCGTGACTCACACAGCAGAGATATCTTTTTGTTACTATGTATGGAAGTTTCGGTTATACTAAAGCACTGGATCGGTTCCAAACCTGGAGCTCAGGGACTAGTCAGAGGCAGAGCAGGATGTTTCACAGGACACCAAAGAAAAACACATTTCTAATATATAACATTAAGCTGACTTTTACAAAATGTTCTCTAATGTTACCATGAATTGCTCAAAGCAAATAGACATGCGGAACTTGACATGAGGCATCACAAGATACCTCTTCATTTTTTATGGGCTCACAATCCAAAAATGGTCATAAACCACTGCTGTAAAGCACCGCTTTAGTGTCTTTTAAAATTTTTATAAATTGAAATGTCATTGTAAACTTAAAAATGGAAAATATATGGCACAATTTCAAAGACTCTTACGACACACCGTCATATTAAAAGTCAATATACCCATTAAACACACAGTATGTAATTTTCTGCTGCCGGGGGAGACTAAGACGGAGTTTGATGATGTTGTGAAATAGTGTGGGATCATGGGAATTGTTGTCCTCATTGTTAAACAACCAGCTGCTCCTGGTTAGGATTCCTTCAGTGTTCATTGTTCAGGAGGTTTTTACCAAAGCCGAATTATCCACAGAGGTCTCCTCCTCTCCCGGACCCGGTGATAAAAAAAACTGGTAAAATACTGAATAAAGTAGTTTCACGTTAAAAATCAGTGTGTCTCACGTACTGTGCAGCAGACACAGGATGTCTGAAGGGTCTGCGAGCTGAGCTGCTGCTAATAACTTAAGATCCAGATGTTCAATGACTAAAATCCTTCATCTGATTAAAAGATACAGTTAAAAATGACCAAGATCTGAAAAGTGTAGCGTAAAAATGTGGCTTCTCCTTCCAGCAGCACCCGTGTTATGACACATACACATACTTGTAACATACGTGTCCTTACTGTATTGTTAGCTTTCCAATAGGGGGATTTGTTTTTCTGTATTCTTTTCATATCTCTGAATTTAGTCTTACTGCAGCGTCTATTCTAAGTAGCTCTGCATGAGTCACTCATTAATACCTGAACTGTACTGAAGCATTGCAAGGAAGGAGCTGATGTGGGCAACTCTCTCTTATGTCAGGATGGGAGTTAATCATTTCTTTCATAGTTTCATGCGAGTAATGGAAGCAGTCAGCTGAGCTTCCAGAGCCATCTGATCAAAGGTGCGACTCTGTGTCTGCTGCCTCACTCTCTCCCTCATTTGAAAGGAGGCCCGAGCCAGCTTGTGCGCCTCCTCCTGGATATGTTCTCGCTGTCTCCGCAGCCTCTCCCTCCTCCACTCCTTCATGGTGATGTAGCTCTCTCTGACCGTTCTCACTGCCTCCTCCTCTCTCTGCATCTTCTCTCTGAGCCTCAGGTGGCAGAGCTGCCTGTGTTTGTTGTGCTGATGTGTTTGCTGAGCTCTCTCCCTTCGCTGGGCCGAGGCGTGCTGGGCGGCTCTCTCAATGCGACGCTGGCTCAGTTGGACCAGGAGCTGTTTGTGGGTGAGCTGCTGGACGCTCTGCAGCTCGGCCCTCAGCTGCGCTCTCTGAATCTGCTTCTCCTCCTGTGCTGCCCGCTCCTGCAGCTCCCTCAGCCGAGCCCCTACAGCCTGGGCATGTTTCTCGCTGGAGAGCTGCAGCTTCCTCTCAAGTGTGCTCCTCTTATGTGCTTCCTCCTCCTGAGCCTGTTGCTCCACCTGCCGTTTCAGGAGGATGTGTCGTAGCAGCTCCTTACGATTCCCCTCCTGCAGCCTCCTCCTCTCCTTCTTCTCCTGCAGCACTTTGCTCCTCCTGGCCTTCTGCTCCTTCTCCACTGCTACCTGTCTCTCCCTCTCCTGCTCCCTTTTCTCCACCTCCTTTTTGCCTCTCAGCAGCATCTCCTGGTAGCATTTGCGTGCCTCTGCCTCTTTCTGAGCAGCCTCCATCTTCTCTCTGCGCTGTGCCTCCACCTCCTCCTTCAGCCTCCTCCAGCGGTCCTCCTGCAGCAGCACCTCCTGCTCGAGTTGTCCTGCTTTCTCTATTTCCTGACGCTCTCTCAGCCTCCTGCGGGCCTCCAGCTCCTCATGCCAGTGCTGCATGCTCTGCTTAAGCCTCTTCCTCCTTTTTTTCTCTGCCTCAGCCCGCTGGGCCTCCTCCTGCCTGCGGGCCTCCTGTCGCTCCTGTTCCTCCTGCTGACAGAGCTTTACACGGTCCTGCTCCTCCTGGTGCTTCACCAGCATGAGAGCTGCGATCTTGCGGTCTCTCTCTGGTATTGTGACACACATCTTCTTTTTGATGTCATTGGTGAGCCTCTCCAGTTTCATCTCAGTAGCTGGGGAGTGTCTGAGGTCTCTGAAGCTGCAGACTGTGCACCTGTCCGGGTCTCTTTGACCAGGACAGGAGGACCTGCTCACAGATTTGCCTTTAAGACACAGATCTGCATATGGAATAGACTCACGCACAGCAGGGTCATTCTTCAGTTTGGTGTCAGGCACCGTTCCCAGGCCTTTCTTACTGTCTGGCCACCTGTCCCCGGCCGCCCGGATAATCCTCTCCCTCTCATCTCGGCACATTTGTAAAACCTTCCTTCTCTCCTTTTCGTAGGATTCATGCATAACTTTCACCGCCTCGAAGGGCGCGTCATGCTGCTCAGCAATCAGCTCGTTTAGCGATTTAATTAGAAGTTCAACAGGTTTGATACCGACTCGTGCGCAGGACTGCAACGAGCGGGGGCTCGTTAAAACATAGCGACTTCTCTCCGCTTCAGCCGAGTCAAAGTTGTTCAGGTCCAAACGAGGCGAAGGTGAGGTGGACCTCAACTCCCCCATGAGGAAATAAGAGTTACACTACCTGGATGCAAACATGCACAAAGTAGCTCCTGCGCCTGTTCATTCTGCCTGCTCTCAAGCACGGCGAGGTCAAGAAGGGATTAGCTGGTCCATGTGATCTGACTCATCTACTTTAGCTGTAACCATACAGTGAATGGCTGTAACAAATGCCAGAAAGAAAAATCAAGTTGTGAAATGTTTGCTCTAAACATTAGAAGACAGCTTTATTAACATACATGTGAATAAATGATATTAAAATCCAGACAATTATTGGTTGACCAGATATTTTGCTTGTAGACTTATAATTTAACATGCCATGTTATTATATGACGTATAACAATAAGTAGTCATAATAAGTAGTATAATATGTTGATAAGTGAGACAAAAACCATGGTGGCCCTACCAAAAGGAACCTAACTTTGACGCAATCATTTTATGCTAAAACAAAAACAACTTTAGAAAAACTGCCTGCTGCTGAAAGAGTAAGTTTACATTATTCTTTTGCAGTCTCCGTCTTACACTTTACACTGTCCTTTTGCACTGTTGTCTTGTTTTAGTTTACAATGTTTTTGCACTACAGTCTTCGTCTGTTGCGCTATTATGTTATGCACAGATTATTGTATTGTATCAGTTTATGTATTTATGTCGTGTATTTTATGTCTTGCACTGTCTGACTGTTGCATCGCAGACTCCTGGGAAACGGTATTTCATCCCAAATATATACTTGTGTATAGATAGGTTGACAGTAAAGAGCGTCTGAATCTAAAATTCTCTTAAATCTATGTATGTAAAACATTGCACTTTACGAGCAGAGTAAACTAATTTTAACTTCTCTTGATTAATAAATAAATAAAAACGTGAAATAACAACACTAACCACTTTAAACTGGTCCCGCTCTAAAGAAAACATAAAAACAGCTGGGCGTGATGGACGGAGCTGGTGCTAGATTGGATAAACTGGAGGGACTATTTGTCGCGAGATTTTAATCATAACCCTAACCTTAACCATAACCTCGCGGGAGTTCGATCCAACCTAGCATTTACCGATGGACAGGTGGAAGTGACTTGGGGACGCTTCTGGTTGTCATGACAATAAACCAACATAAAGAAAATAAAGAGCGGCATTTACTCGTCAGATACTTCACCCTTGTTAGCGCGTCATCTACCGGTAAGTATCACGGGGAGGACCTCGGTGCTGACGGGGTTTAACCGCCGCCCCCTACAGATGTTGCTATCAATACTGGGTGAAGTTAGTTCCATATTCGCCTGTAAACCTGAAATTCAAAAGAAAAACGTGATCTGAAACCTCGACAGTCTTTCCGTGTCGACACATTTAGAATGTATTTGCATAGATCTGAAAGCAAACCAGAGCTAAGAAAAATGCTAAAGACAGGTAACATTAGGCCTATTTTAAATCATAGGACTTTTATACCAACTCATTCAACGATCTGCCTGGATTTCAGATCTTGTGTGTAAAAATAAGGCAATGTATTACTAATTCATTTCTGTTTCAGTTTTTAAATATTTCACATCATTTATATACATACAATCATAACTTACTCTGGAATAGGCTTGTTCAGAGCTGAAATGATTAGTTAATTAATCAATATCATCGATAGAAAATTAATCTGCAACTCTTTGGTTAACTGATTGTTTTAGTTATGTATAAAGTAAAAATATATAAAACATAGCCAGAGAAATTGTGATGGGCATTTTCTCACTTTTTTTATTTTACATTTCGTAGATTAAAAATGTGATATATTAAACACGAATTAAAATAATTATTGCAGCCCTAGAATAATAATTATGACAATGTATTTCAGTTGCCAGTATGTAAGAATACTGTAGCTATTCAACATACTGAACCAGGTAGTTTAAAGGCTATAGAAAGCAATTTCCAATGACTTTCTTTCATATAGAACAGCATATATGTCAGAATAAATAATAATAAAATGATCAAAATAGAAAAACAAAAACAATAAGTGAGAAATCCCACAAATAGTAAATCACATGTGAGTCATGTGAAGTGCTTACTGTTCAGTAATCTAGTGGCCTGGGGGTAAAAACTGTCTTTGAGGCAGCTGGTCTGAGCTCTGATGCTCTATAGGCGTTTTCCTGAGGGGAGGAATGTACTGGTTGGCTGGTGTCCATAATACTTAGAGCTTCCCTTCGGTAGTGGGAGGTGTGAATGTCCTGAATCTGTGGCGGTGATGCTCTTATGATTTTACTGTCTTCCTCAGTTGTTTGTGGTCTTGTTCAGTCAGGGGGCCATACCACACCAGTATGCCTCCAGTAAAGATACTCTCCATGGTAGCCCAGTAGAAATTGACCAGGGGTTTTGTGGACATTCCATATTTTTTAAGGCACTGCAGAAAGTATAGTCTCTATTGTGCCTTCTTAACGACACAACTAGTGTTTAGAGACCAGGAGAGGGAGTCTGAGATCTTAATGCCTAAGAATCTGAAGTTATTCACAATTTCAACATGGACATTGTTGATATCCACTGGTGGCTGAACAGTTTTGGACTTCCTAAAATCAACAATTATCTATTACATTTTTATCTTTAGTCCTTTTCATTTTGCTATTTAAGGTAATCCTTAAACAACCACACCAGTGACTTTGTAAACATAAAACACAATTTAAATCCAGCAGTGGTTTTATGGATTTACAGTTTACACAGAGTGATTGATATTCACTTTAAATTTGTATGTTAAATGTTTTGAAGTATGGCAATATATTGACAGCATTCACTGAGTAAGTGTTATTCTCTTTATTCTGGGTTTCTCTGTGCCTGCATACTTTTAATTGAATTCTATCTCATTTATACATTTTCTATTTCATCTTGAACTATGCATTGTCTTTGTTTTATTTACATTTAAAGAAAAAGTAAAGAACCTAAATGATTTTCGAAATTATTATTATTATTATTATTATTATTATTATTATTATTATTATTATTATTATTATTATTATTATTATTATCATTGTATTAGCATCTTATTGGAAGTTTCACTTTCGTTTCTCTTGTAAATTAAATACCAATACAAAACTAACTTTGTTTTCATCAACATTGATGAGTCGCTTCTGGCGCGTCTTGTAACTGCCATAAAGGTACGTTAAAGTTAACCAAAGGAGAAACATTATATCGAGTTGAGCACAAATCAGAGCAATTACAACTTCACTTCCAGCATGAACTTTGTAAAAAGCAGGAGAGTGGACAGTATTTACGTGTAGCTAAGTTGCTAATACAACGGATTTAGCTAACATCGGCTAACGTTAACTCAGACGCAGACGACGGAAACGAGATGGCAAACTGTTGTGTACTTCCGTGTTTGTATTAGCCGCCGTCAGATATCTGGTTCTGGTTAGGCTGACAGTCGTCCAGTGGGGTGATAGTTGATACTTTTCTTTGCTAACTTAACGTTGGTGATGTGATGTTCCGCGTTAGTCCGCTCGCTGTAACGTCAAGGCTACGCTTCTTTTATATTTAACGTTAATGTTGAAGAACAGATAACGCTTAACAGTTATTCGTGTTACTGTTTCTAGTAGTAACGGTGCTCATCGTTTGTTCTGATATTGCATGTGTGCAATACGAAAACAGTAGGTCCAAGGAGTATGTTTCTCACACTGCGTTATGCAACGTGTATTTAATCCAACACGTTGCTTTTGATCTGCCTTACAAACGTGCTAGAGTTGCGTAATTTTATCTTGACTTTTCTAACGTCTTTGGCTAAATTTAAGAAAACCGGCGACGTCAGGTTTACACGCCGCACGCTAAACAACTCGGCAGGGTCAGACTCCCTCCTCTTTCTTCCGGAATTGTTGTCAGAAAGTAGGTAAACAGCTATATCAACCACAAACAGAAACATACTTTGTTTATTTGAACCTGCTTTGCGTCAACTTGCTTCCCCCTCACAGCAGACAGACTCAAAAATGAGGCCAGCCAGAGGCGGCGGTGACGAGGAGGCTCCCCGGCAGAATGGCGCTTCTGGCCGCAGGAAAGGAGACCAGCAGCAGCGAAGTGACGGGGACGACGGTGGCTCTGCCTTCAGCCCAGCTGACCTGCTGGACGAAGATAATGACCCGGGCCTCAGGAGAGAAATACGGAGCAAGTACAGAGACCTCATCAACTCAGTGCAACGTGAGTAAGCCGGACCAGCGTATTCAGATGGCACCTGACTTTGTTTATTTGTTTGTTTTGAAGTCTCTGATGTGTTTCCCTAATGTTTTTTTTCAGAGAATAGAGAAGATATGCTGAGTCCCTCCAACAACAAACTCACAGAGGTTTTGGAAGAGGCAAATGAGCTTTTTAAAGATGGTATGTGTGATACAACCTCAGAAATGTCAGCCTGTCCTCACAAGAAAAACAATAGTATAGTCCAAAATTCACCTGGCAAAAACGACCTATGGTTACGTGTATGCCATCTAGCAGCTATAATAATTATGACCTGGGGAAGTGACAGTTCAGATGACGTCAATATAAGGTGACTTGATAAGATGATTTTGCCTTGTCATGGCTGATTTATGGTAGGCCCTTGACACTTTTGATAAGTGTTGCTCAACAGCAATTAAAAAGTTGCGTTTTCAACTTATGCTTCTGTGAAAGGTTTCAGTCGTCACCATGGTAACCAGAGGCTATCCTCCAGCCAGCTTGTTTAGTTACATTGTATCATCATGACCGGGACTAATTAAACAAGGACATTTCAAGTAATATAAAGTTACAGAACAAAATATCAATAAATAAGTAAAGTGAAAACTACAATCTCCATGGCGACATTAGTAACACTACCCAATCACATTGCGTGACAAAATATGATGGTGTCTGCGACAAATTTCTCCAGGTACACGATATGATAGGAAACTATGGCGTGACACTTTTTTTTGTCAAAATACATAATTTCTGTCAAGTGACACTTATCAAAAGTGTAGAGCGACCTACCACAAACCAGCCTGCAGGAGGAGGAGGAGGAGGGTGGATTGCTAGATAGATTGTGGACTTTGTGAACTTTGCTGCAGGAGGCCACCGTTTGCTTCACACTTCCAACCACGTGAGTTTCATGTTTCCAAAAGGGAGTTGGGACATTTTTTTAAAATCTGTAACATTGTGGTTTTTATTGTGGCCATGACTACAAAGGTTTCGTAACCTTAAAGAAGTATAAACCACGTTTCAAGTGATCATCACACCATAAAGCATAATTATTTTTTAACAGTGATTTTTGGAAGGCAGCTAGATGGCGTAACGATAGGTTGTTTTTACTGGATGAATTTTAGTCCTATACTGTCGTTTTTTTATGAGGATGTGCTGTGTGATGTGTTTTGTGACAACAAATAATTGCTCTCTTCTGTATAATGAAATTCAGTATTATTAGCATCCAGAGTAACAAATCGCACTCGACTCATGTGTCATCATCATGCCGTCTTTCTTATTGGACTGTTTGATCGTTAGTTGTGTTTTCTGATAGTTCGGCAGGTGAGGGAAGCAGCTTTGGATGCCCAGCTCCTTGTCATGGCCACAGATCTGGGAAAGGAGAAGGCCAGCCAACTGTTTTCTGAGAGCTCCACTTTTGATCCCACTGCTTTTGCTGAGCATCTTGTGAGTGATTGTATTGTTTATACACATTATAACTGAAATGATATAAAATGCTGCAGTGATAGCTGAATAAAAACACACAGCAAAACACACTACTGAGGTAGCCCAGTGAACGGGGAGACTGTGGCCAAGTAGGCCAAGCAGATTTTATCCTGTTAATGGACCTCTTGTGGAGTAAAAAGACAAGGACGCAACACAGAGCTAAAAGGAGAGTGTTTAGTGGACTTATCATCAGGTGGCCAGAGACATGACTCCAAATGAATTGCATATTTACACATCCAAAAGAACAATTTGCACTGTATAGTAACACACCATACCAGCTTTCTAAGGCTGTAATATGCCACAGCTGTGTGTATTTCAGCATGTTGTGGAGTTCTGCCCCAAAGTTAGCCAACAAAGATGCTGTTTTAAAACTACAATAGAGTCCAGTAAAGAGTTTCTTTTGACAGTGCTGTTAAAGAAGCTGTGAATCAACAGTAGACATTCACTGATCATTGAACTGAATAAGAGCAGCCATATAAATTCTGAGAATTGTGTGACATAAATGTAACGCACCTTGTATGACCACAAAAAGATAACATTCCACTTACATTGTAATAACTAAAGTCACAGACAGTCTGTAGTTGCATATCATGATGTCAGATTACTGTGCCTTTCAGCTTTAACTAGGGACAGTTACACCTGGGACACACAGGATGCGTGAGCAGCGCGTGTGCGTCGCTGAACTGCTGTGTCTCGCACGCTTGCACCATCTACACAGGCAGTGTGTCTGCTGCGGTGCTTCTGCTGCGCTGCTACTGGCAGCCCTGTCTTTCTATCGTTTTCCCTGTCTGTATCTGCTGAGAACCGTGCGCGTCACGCGGAAAAAATAGGCGAGACCTTGAATCTCTAGATGACGCGACGCAGCAGCCACGTCTCACGCTGGCTGTGTGGCTGCTCCAACTTGTTAACATGGGCGCCAAAATGAAAAGCAAGAGGTTCTGTGACGCACACGCGCTGCTCACGCAGGCAGTGTGTCCCAGGCGTTAGGGCTGGGCAATTAATTGAAATACAACCAAAACTAACATAATGACTCTAACAGACCTAATTTAAGTCATATCAATATGTTCGATGAATTCATTCCCATATGTAGAATGTCCACCTGCAGTTCAAATTGATGTAATAAACCAAGCGTGTCTAGTGAAGACAAAAACAACTCAAGTGTTGGAGAAATTCAGCTGGGGGCGGGTGCAGATGAGAAAAAGCTGGTACAGAGAAAAAAAAAGTTTTGTCAGTCATATGGGTACACTTTTGGCTTCATTAAGCACAATACATGACAAATGAAGGTAAATGGAAATAAAGTCAGAAAAGAGTGGAGTAGCGCAGCTTCTTTGGGAGCGTTCGGTGCAGACTGGGTGAGGCGAGTGAGCAGGAGAGAAAGAGACGTGGTGAGGCTGCGCTCAGGACAAGCAGGCAGGTGAGCTGAACGTTAGCATTCAACTGTAAATTTAACAGACAAGGTTCAGTATGAGCTACAGTGTGTCAGAAAATAATGTCACTCTAAAAACTTCCGGCTAATAAGGTTAGTGAGATAGTAGAAGTCATAAAAGGCTTATTCAAATCTATTTTCATTACATGTTTTGACATTCGCAGGAATGTTAAACAAAGCCATATTTTACTTTGAATTTCCTGTTTTAGGAAACAAATACCTGAAAGTGTTCTTAACTACTGAATATAGTAAATAAATATAACTAAGTCATAATCCAGGCTTTTCTATTTATTTTTCATTACAAATGACTAAAAAGGGCTCCACTGTGAGGCGTATTTAATAAAATATCACTTGATTAATCATTACCGAGGTAAATGTGACAATTAATCATGATATTGATTTTAGATGATATCGCCCAGCCCTATAACAATATTTAACACAGTGTAGAATCATCAGAATACAGATGTTTGTTTAATCACAGAAATCATGTGGAGATTCTCTCTGCTTCCCTTGCAGTTGTCTTTCATGGGTCTCAACCGACTAGAAAACGGAGAGAGTGAGCAACAGAACGGAGGTGCAGTTGATGGCTACTTGCCCCAGGACGCCTGGCACAGAGTGGCCCAGAGAGCAGCGTGCTGCTTCAGGACAGCACCCTCCTTCCACTACATGTGAGTGCCGCATCGTTACAGTTATGACTGAAAAGGCACAATCATGAAAAATGTACTGATAAATTCTACAATTGAAATGTCATAAAAGGAAGCACACAGTAAGCCGACCTATTGCGGTCACTCAGCAGTTGATAAACTGTATGTGTTGCCTGTGCCGGTGTTTTATCTGGCTCTGACATTTATAATATTTTATAACTCCTGTGATTCCTTTTATCAGGATGGGTTCGTTCCATGCAGAGCCGCCTCCTCCAAAGCAAAGGACAGAACGGCAAAGCAAAGCACCCAGCAAGGAAGCCAAAAGGATAATGCCCACTCAGGTAGCTAAACTTACACCTCCATGGCTCCCAGTTATCTACATGTGATTGTGACTTTGCAGCCAGTTATGAGTATTACCCAAATTGTGGGTTTTTTAAATGAAGCTGATGGTTAATTTCTAATAATAGGCAGCAACAGTAGGTTTATTTTCAAAGTATGTAACTGTTTTCCTTTTTTAAGTTGACATAATTTATATAATATGCACTGTATGTTCGGATTGAGAAGGTTTTAATATCCCAGATACTCACTGCGTCTTGTTACATTTGTCTGTCAGCTAAAGAAAATGGAAGAGTCTCATCAAGAGGCGACAGAGAAGGAAGTTGAAAGGATCCTGGGATACCTGAAGAGTTATTACCAAGATGATCGTGAGTTTTAATTTGACCACAAGGACATTAACATTTCATTGTTGTGTAAATTTGTGTATTTGCTAATCTCTCTCTGTTTCTATCACAGCTACATCACCAATATCGTATTATGAGTTTGTCATTGACCCCAACTCATTTTCCCGGACAGTAGAGAACATTTTCCACACGTCTTTTCTCATCAGAGTGAGTCATGTGTATTGAGGATAGTTGAAGTGTGTAAATTGAAGCTTGTCTGCCCTCTAGTGACCGTCAGGATGTGCTACAATGTTGTGTTGTGTTTCAGGATGGTTTGGCACGGATGTATCTGGATTCAGCCGAGTTGCCTTGTATAGGTAAGGAGATACAACTAACATTTATCTGTATTATTTGGAGAGGGGAATAACAATGAAAATGCTTTTTGGTAAATTATTTTACTGATGTGTGTGTTTGTGTTTCAGCTCCTGTAGAGGAGGGGGAGGTGCAAACTGAAGGATCATGCAGCAGGAAACAGTGCATTGTCTCTATCAGCCCAAAGACCTGGAAGGTTAGCAAGTCACAGCCTGAACATAGAAGATTTAATCTAGCAGCAATACCAAAACCTCCTATAAAAATTCTTGTTTATGTCTCTGGTTGTGATTGTTGTTTTTTCTTTCCTAGGAGCTCATAGATGCCTTCGACATCAGAGACACAATTATTCTGCCTCCAAACACACAAAATGAGTGATGGACCGCACAATATTTTGTTAGCTGAAAGTGAAAATTGTTTTTAGGTGTGTTACTGTTGTTGTTGTTGTTGTAGTTGTTGTTTTGTTTTTGTTTGTTTTTTAAAAAAATTTTGAAATAATAAAGACAAATTGTTCGAAGTTTGCAAAGTTCCAGTGTAGGTCACATTTGTAAAACTGTATCATTGTGACTTAAGGTCATGGTTCTCAATTGCACATTTTGTTTTTATTTTTACTGTTTTAGATATTTGAATAATAAAAGAGAAAAAGGAGAAATCTAGTTCTGTTTTGATTTATTTTCAATATGTGAAAATAGCAGGTATTGATCATTATTGATCAAATTTTATTGTGTAAAATGTATTAGTATGAAATATATTGTTTTTGATATTTTGGCTTTCTATACAACTTCACATAAACACACTTCTGTAATTGTGGATGATAAGTGGTTATATCCACACACAGTAAGGAAGAGGTTTTTCAGCTACTATTCCAACAGTGGTAGAAGTTTACATTTTATCCTGACAGCTGCTATTTTGTGAATCATAATGTCTAGAAGACAGTTAAGTCACTTGTTTATTGCCAAAGTTTGTAGAAATACTCAGCAGTGATCAATAAGCTTCTTTGCTGCTGATATAGCAACCAACCACATTATATGTGCTTTTTCTGAGAGTAGCAATTCGGAGCTATTAAGGAGGTGAAGGCGCACTTTTTGGCAATCCCATACCGTGTGAATGAAAGTGCCCAGTGTGCCAGCTTAAAACTTAAAGAGGATGAAGTGATGTTTAGGGTTAGGTGAGGCCCTGACAACAATGACCCAAACTGTGTCCTAATGTACGTATTTTTAAATTTGAGACATTTCTTGGCATTATTAATATTTTTTTAAAAAGTTTTACACAAAATATAACCTTGGTGAGATATACAGTATATACACATAAACACCTTACAGTAACAGCAAAGCACAACTGTAAGCATAAGGTTAATTTGAGAATGAATGATTGTAACAATGTGTGTGTTTGCCTGCTGCCAGCTTTAGGCTTCATATTTGTTTTAAGTGTAGGTGAAAACATACTAGCACTTTTTATGTATTTATTTATTTAATGATAAATAGTTAGAGAAAATCTGAAAGTCCAAAAATGAATGCCTTCATTCATGTAGCCTTGTAATTTTCACCGTCATTTGTCCTTTTCTTCTTCTCTACTCTACTCTGACTCTCCTGTCATTGCTCAAAAAGGTAGGGAACACAAGGAATTGTGGGAAAAACTGAACAAATAAGAATAAAATTATTTGTTTGGTTGTTTGCCCTAATTCTCCTCATGGTCTATTTTGACTGAGTGAACTTCAGTATGATCAGATATAGCTGGATGATTGCACTCATGATTCTCATCATGATGATGCACCACTATCATTCTTGCCATCCCCTGGGTCTTTTAAAGGGACAGGCACCCTTTACGCTGCCTCCTATCTCTTCTTCTCTCTCTCTCTGAGCATTTTTTTCCCTCCAAAGCAGCGCTTCAGTGCGCTCATCCGTGCAGTGATGTGAGGCTAAGCTGCACATGAGGCTGGGAAGAGTAGCTCCTCTTTTTCACACACATTTAATTAGGTTGGATTCCTTATGTAATGTAGATTTTTATATAACAAAGGCTTGAAAATATATGTCACAGGCGCACTACGGGCAATGCAGTGCAGAGCATTTATTAGTCACTCAGGCACACACTCACACACACACAGAGGCATACACACAGTCACTCTGTAGCTCCTGCAAAGATCTGCCTGCCTTGGCAATGCTGTGTCTGCCTGATAACGATGCAGTTCTGCAGAAAGGTGCTCTGCCAGCCGTGTAGTGCCAGAGTCACTTCACCAGAGGAGGACATGGAATACAAGATGGGGAGCTGCATCGGAATCTCACGCAGCCAGGTAAACAGAGGAGAGGGAGCATGCTGTCCGCAGCATAGCATCAAAGCCTGTGTGGCTGAGCAGAGAGAGCATGCAAGAAAGAAGAGACGAAACAGATTTTACTGGTCAACTGCCGAGTCTTTACTCAGGCAAAAAGGCAGAGAGAGAGAAGGTGTACTGTAGCGTTGGAGGAGGGGTGACGTCAGCAGGGGAAAAGAAGCCGTGGAGATGAGGAGTAAGGGGGTGAGGAAGGGAGGAGCTGAGTATAATAGCAAGAAGGTGATGCTGATTGTTGTGGAGGGTTATGGAATGATGGGAGGAGAGGGGAAGCAAGCTGACAAATCCCAGAGAGAATGGATAGTGGGGAGCAGGGATCAGATTCATTTAGACAAATGCCTGAATTACATGTTTGATGAGACTGTGCTATGATGTCAGTCAGAAACAGAGCTGATCAAATCCGTGTTATTTATAGTGATGATAATAAGCCTGCTGTGTTCACAGACTGGGCAACCGGCTGAAGCTGGCTTGTGCTGAAGGCAGATGAAGAGAATCCAAAATACATTTCAAACCCTCTGTAGTCAAAATCAGTCAACGTGCACTGCTTTGTTACAGCAGGCTTGTGGTGTGTAAGTGTGTTTCACTGTTGTCCTTAAATGTCAATCACTATTAAATCTAGAGACACAGAGGACAGGTCAGCAGGATGAAGATGATAAATAAATGTAGTAGCTTTAGGTATTTTAAAGGAAAGCTACAGGTGGGGTGAATATTCTAACAGCATCTGCAGCCTTCTACTTGATCCACCAGGGAGCCAGGAGGTCGGACACCTCGTCCTCCCGTATGCCCATTTGTTTACATCTGTTGCCTCAGAACTAGTGTCCCCTCCAGCTGACTGCCAGACCTCCTGTGCCTGTCAGAGCAGGTGACCCCCCCCACCCCCACCCACCACCCCTCCCACTACCACCACCACCCTGAGCAGACATGGCTTCCCCAGCTCAAGTTCAGTGTCCCTCCCTCCCTCCCTTCCCCTCGGCCCTGTCCCCACTTCTCCTCCTCCTGTCCCGTGTCCACCTCAACCACCCACCTATCAGCCCCCCTTTCGCCCCTCAGTCCTCTCCACCCACTCTACCGTGTGATGCAAAAAATAGCAACAGAGAGACGAGACCGGGGCTCCTCAGAGGAGAGGACAGACACAAATATTGGCCTTGAGTCTGACAGTAAACACAGACTGGAAGGGTTTGTTAAAAGCTTCAGAGCAGACACTGTGTTTGGAAAAAATCTCTTGTTTGCAGTGGTGAGTAGATAATGAACTGTAGCACTGGTGCGGTTTTGGTTTTCTGTAGTTTCTTTAGTTTCAATCATAGACTGTAAAAAATATAATATATATGAATATATGAATTTGGTGGGGAAAATGGTAAAGGATGGGTTGTTTAAGCTTGGATGGAAATTTGTGTGACTGTGTTTTGCTTTTATCAATATCTCATTTGATGCTGTATGAATATTTTCGTGTATTTACTATATTTGTGTTGGCCAGGTGGATAAACATGCATCAAATCACAGCCACCATGCTGAATTTTATTATGTATATTATCTTAGAAACACTTTATTCTGTTATATTAGAGATTATATTAGAAATACATGTTCTGTTTACTTTGGTGGTTGCTGTGTTTTTGTGCCAGTGGAGGGGTCACGCACAGGGCAGGAAACAGTAACCTCATACTGCGGGTGTCTAAGCGGAGACATGTTGTGCTCATCCAAACCCAAGAGCTTAAAAGATGGCTGATGCTGAGTGATGGACAGGCAACTGATAAAGTGAAAAGAGACCTGGCAATAGTCTAATCATATGATTTGACCCATTGCTTTCTGTGCTGCCAAAAAGCCCTGAAACACTGCTGCCAGTTAAAGTGCACACGCGTCCACACTGCGGAGGCTGAAATTACACCCCATTCACACAAATAGCAAGTAGGCAGCCATGGGGGAAGAGTTGCCACGCCACAGAACACATAAGAATTAAGATGTAAGGGGAAATACAGATATTCATTTTCTCATGCTCACAATTTAATCAGTGTGGAACAAAAATGGAATTAACATTTCACATAGTGCAGACGTAACTGGAATATATAGGTTCTACATTTGTTTGGAAATCTAGTGTGAATGACAAATTGTGCACAAGACTGGAATAAAGTCTAACAGCAGTGGACACAGCAGATCTCTATTTATAAAGTCTTGCATATTCGGGTCAGTGCTTTCTGACTAAACAGAGCTACCGTACAGTCCCTGCAGTTATATGAGGAATGCACAAGCAGCCTCTCTGTGACATGAGTGTTTACAGCTGAGTAACAATATACTGTATACAATGAGGAAATGTTGATGTGAGAGTAAAGAAAGTATCTGGTACACTTCTGAGAGTGGCTTTAAAACCAGTTTATAGTTGAATTTTGCTGCCCTTCTCTTGAAATATTTCAAGTGTTAATTTCTTTCCACATATTGATCTTTCATTATCTTACTACAATATACAGTATTGTATATAGTGATGTCAAACAGGATTATTTATATGAATTGTATAATAACCGGACCTAGTGTTCGCTAACAGACTGAACAGTGCTGGAAGCAGAGAGACACCACAATCTGTTATTTACCACATGAGGATTACTTTACGGGATTACCCAGCATCAGTCACTGTGTCAGTAAGCTATCACATCACATCCACATGGATAAAGTGACAATGTGCATATGTAGTCTTTTAAATATAAAGATGCTTTTATTCTGGGTAGTGATGCCATTTGTTTGAGGTCATTGAGAGCAGAGATTTTACCAGAGACCAGATTTACTGCAACTCATCAGTGCTAAATTGTTGAGTTTCTCCAATACGCCGGACTTCTAAAATATTAAATCACATGATAGTTTTTGTATCATTGAATATTCTTTTTCTTCTGCTTTTAAGCCCTCATCTACTGAGGTAAAGCCTGTACTTTGGTCCCAGAGGGAGGTCTTGCATCACAAGCCCCTAATCTCTAAAATAACATACACACTTACTATTCTCTCTCTCTCTACTAGTTCAACCTCATACCACAGACCTCTAATCCTCCACTGAGGGACCACAGCTCCCCTGCACACTTTGTGGTTGTACGCTGATGGTCCTTCTGTGCTGTGGTGTCTTTCAGCCAGCTGATGTGAGAGGCTGTTGGTTTGGGCAGTTGTCGCCCTGCAGCCGGATGAGCCATGGGGAACGAGAACAGCACAACTGAGGTATTGGTAAGGGCAAGCTTGCTGGCATTGGATGGCTGGGATTGCTATACTTGCTGCCCCCCGTGCTGTTACATACCTCGAACTCTTTCATGCACGGAGGACTAACAACTAACAACACTTACTTGCATGATTACTAACTGCTGGCTTCAGTAAAACACATAGGATGTCCATGGAGCTTTATGTGTATTTCCATGCTTAATTGAGGCTTGTCTAATAAGCTATTTTAGATAACACTCCTTGGACTATGTAGTGGTTAACTGTTGTAAAGCAGAGGTTAAGATAAATATTAGACATTTAAGCTATGGCTCTAACAATGTGAGTGTTCCTGCGTTAACTGCTACACAGCGTGCTACTTCCAAACTTCGGTTTCTTGCTGGACTGTTTTAGAACCATATTACTATGATGGTTTACAAGATTTGCTTCTTTTATAAAAGGCCCGTTGTGTATGCCTCCACTATGAATGTAGAGATATTGTTGCAATTAACTCTAATTTTTGCTGTAAGCTGTAATTTTTTGCAATTACAACGTATTTTATATGTTGTAATTGCGCTATTCTGAGAACAACAGTTACAAAAAAGTCTTCTCCACATGTGACTAGAGCACTTCAACTGTGGAATTCAGGATTATCTTAATAGGATTAACATAAACATTTGTCTCATGAGCTATAGAGGCTACAAACCATAAGGTACAACTGGAGAGTGGGGTTTAACATAGTTAGCTTTGCTTCAAAAAACAATGGTGATTTTGTTTTCAGTGTGTTAATGCATACCTCTACTGCTAAATACTGTTGGTTTTCCCCTTGAAGATCTCTTGTTGAACTGTTTCATTCCCCATTACAGCCAGAAGAGGGCACTCCAGAAAATGTTGTTCTGTTTCCACCTCAGGAAAATCAGAATGACTCGCTGAAGGTACAATATTGGTGTGTGTGTGAGAGTATGTGTGTCTGAGAGAGAAATTAGCTTGTGTATTAACTTGTGTGCATCTTTTCAGGTTGCGGTTGATATTTTGAAACTCAAAATCAGAAGCTGTATCTTTAAACTCAATTTAAAAAGGACACAGAAAGGACACAGTCGTGTTCCTGCTGCAAGACATCTTTTTTTTTATTGCAACCCAAGCAGTCAACATTGCTCTGTTTATTGTGTGTGAAAATCCCCCCCTGCTTCCACTATTACAAACAAAGCAATCATACTTCCAGTTCTAGGTTATAAAGTGACACACAGTGGAAATGAGCAGCTTTCCAACATCTTATTCCTTGCACATTCATGACAGTATCACGTCAGGCAACACATTTTTTGGCTATTCAAGTGTGCTGTGATAAACCAGTTAGACGTGATTTATTTTTATTCCCCTTGACATCACACTCAAATGGGCATGACATTGCAAAATGCCTCCTCTTGAAGCTTTTATTTCCTGCAGATCCATCTTGAATTACTGCCCTTGTCTGATTTTGTGTGTTTGCATTATGTCTTAGTTTTTTAGGACGATATCAAACATAGGAAAGGTCCCAAAAAATCCAGAGAGGATACTACTTCTAGAAAAACAGCCACAGGAGACACTTGAATACAAACTAACCAGCTAAAAATATCCAGTGCTCTAACAGATGTTATGTGTTTCTGACTTGAGAACCAGTCAAGAGGAACTGGCTTTAAATGGTGAAGTGTGTGTTAATTAGGGGGTCATGGGGGTAATGTTGCTGTCATGTCCATCTACTGGTGATGATGTCACACATTGGCAACGCTGAGAGGTCAAAGTTGTATGAGGGAGGAGCTTTTATTATGATGCAGGAGGATAATGTGTGTGTCAGTTTGTGTGAAGCCTCTTGGAGTGTAACCCGATCCTCTCTTAGGGGGTCAATGCAGGCCTGACCCTTGGCCTAATTCCCAGCATTCACCTGCAGAGGCACTGTCACAGTGCAACCAGCCAGAAGACACAGCAAGGGAAAGGCGGGGAGGAGGTCGGAGCAGAGGTGGATAGGGAAGGGCAGAAGGAGGAGAGGAGGGAAGGGAGATAGAGGAGTAGGAGGAGGGGATAGAGAGAAAGCTGAGTGGAAAGAGTTTACAGTAGAGGGGGAGGAGAATTCTGAGCACTTCCCTGTGGCCAGCCCATAGTCAAGTCAGTCAGTCTCAGCAGCAGTGTTTGTCAGTGCGTGGTAGTATAGTGTTTCTGGACTCCACATACACACACACATGGCAAGAGCCTGAGGAGGTTCATGGAAATTTAACAGGGGAGCGGCAGCAACAGAAGAGAGGACAGGACTGTGAAGAGGAGGAGAGAAAGGGAGGAGGAAGTTAGCTGAGTCAGTACAGGAGTGGAGAGGAGAGGAGAGGAGAGGACAGGGAGCGTCAGCAGCATGTGTTGCAGCATGTTTGTGTTGTCGCCTGCCCCCTTCAAAACACAGAGCCCTGCAGAGGCTGCCTGTACTGTGAGGAAAGTAGAAGGGTAGCAGAGGAGCTGCACTGCACTGTCGAGTCACCTTCAGCACAGTGGAGCACACTGCTGGGTAAGTGCAACGCACTGTGGAGATGGTGTGATGAAACTCAAGGAGAGAGGTGTGCTATTTTACACAAGAAAGTGGCCTGGATAGGGCATGTTGAATCTGTTAATGTCTTTATTTGTGACTGACTGTGCAAGTGAGGGCCTGTTCCTGCTTCAGCACTGTCCTGTCTGTGTTTACAGTAGTCATGTGTAAAGCATTAAAGTTTAGTTAGCACATGGGCACTGACACGTTGAGTTAACACTAAGTATCACTTACTGACTGTTGGACAAGCAGCAGGCTCCAGGCAACCTCAGCGTTCTTTCTGTTTTGTTCTTGTGGGTTAATTAATAACAGACAGCGCTTTCTGTGAGTAGGTAAAACAGACGGAAACAACGGCTGTGGTTTTCCGCCTAACTGGTTATGTTTGACCTCACTAATGACCTTTTAAAAGGCCGATAATATGGCTGTAAACTTGGTTGTACCTCTCCACCTGGTGCTGTTTCTTGTCATTCTGTCTAAGCTTTTCTGAATGGATATTTGGGGCTAATATGTTGTAAGCATCACACATTCACAGTTTTCAGTATGACATTAGCTGGTTGTCGTAACAAGGTGAGAGTTTGGGCAGGAAACAGGAAACCAACACACGTCAACATACAGACAACTCATGCTGTAACTGTGTTCATCTCTTTATACGTGACTGCTAATGTGTAAAAGAATTTCTTAATAAATCTTATTATGTAACGTTTACACAGAAAATCACAAAAACAGGGAGATCAAATGCATCCAGAGTGACACTCTTACCTGCAGCTGGGCTTTTTTGGGTTCATTTTCTTTCATTCTGCAGCTCTTTAATGTTTCATGTTCTCATGTTTTGTTGTTGTTGTTGTTGTTGAGCGTAGCAGGAGTAGTCTAAATTAGTACATTTAAAAATAACTGAATATGGCTCAAGTTGTGTATATGTAGGTGTGAAGAGAGTGGCTACAGACTTTGCTTACTTTCTTGTAAATGGTGCTTTAACGTGTTGTAGTACAGTGAACATCTTTTTATAGCAGTTCATTGGAGCAACACTGATGTTTGTGAGAAACAAAATTCTCCATCTATGCTGAATGTGTCACACAAAGGAGGCTCTTTGTAGTGGTAAAACAGGTGAGGCCACTGACTCAGAGCTTCCTCACTGTACACACACACAGCTCCACTTGATAATCTACCTCCAGTATCCTCATCCAGTAACTACGTCACTGAGTTGAAACTAGAGCAAGACCTCATGAGATGGCACTGAGGAGTAAAACATTTGATTGCTTTAAACTCATAATTTTATGCAAATATGGCTTGAAAATCTTTTCCTGCATTAATGTAACAATAACCTAAATGCAAGTGCTAAAAGGATAAAAACAGTAATACAGGTGTATAACAGGTAAAAACTGTTGCATCCAGTCTGGTCTCCAAAAATGTGTTTCAAAGAATTGATTTCGTCATCATCTCTGCTTGAGCCACCTCTGCTAGTGTGCAGCCATGCTGTCTACTACTGGCTCATAAATAATCAATGAATGGATTCACTTCATAATCTCAGCCCATCCTCAATAGACAGCATTACCCCTGTCACATTGTATCGCTCTGCACTCACACTGTTGAATCAACTCGTGTCCTACTAAAAACAAGATCTCTTTTTGTAAGAAACAGTTCGTTTACACATGTTCCAAACATACTGAATGTTACCAGGCTGCATTATATCTGTACATGTTTGTATGTGTTTCATATTTATATTTTATGTCAGTTTGCATCTGAGTGGGTGAAATAAGGCAAAACTTTTGGCCTGAGTTCACATGGCGGGTCCACAGTTGAGTCTTTTCTGTTGTGAGGACAGTGTTGTTAGAACATGACGCCACAGCCAAATGTTGTGGTGAGTGGCTGTGGTTGAACTTCAGAGAGACAAAAAACAGCTTTATTTAGCTAAGTGCCACAGCAGGTGTTGTACATACATGAGATTTCAAGCCAGATTACACTTTGAACGCAGTCTCTACAGGTTTTTGTTTTTTTTTTTTTTCTTTTAGAAAAGTGAATGGTGGAGCTTAATAGACCTCTTAATTATTTACTCAAGATAAAGGGGGAAATTAAAGTCATCTAAATAATCTACTTTAGACAATGATTAAACCATGTATATGTCTGATTATATCTGTCACAGTCCAGTAGGACTGCAATGGTTATTCACACTCATACTGTAAAATTTTACTCACTTGGGGAAAAAAATGTCCCAGACTTCCTTTAGAGGTGCCTCTGGCTACCTAAGGGAGAAACACCAGACTGTAATGACCGTACATTCATTTAATTGAGGTGCTTTTCCTTCAGGAATAATAATTAAATGACACTTAAGAGCAGAGTGTAAACAAAGCTGCAGACATCGGGCCTGTAAAGTGAGCCTGACATAAATTCTAGGCTTTATTGCTGGAAATAATCCTTTAATTCAACTAATAGCACAAGCAAAGTAAGTTGAGAGACAAAGATAAGGTGTTTAGAGACACATTCCAGTCAGTATGACCTTTGCATTACTATACAAACAACACCATATTTAATAGATTAACACATGGGTGGAGTTATTTGTTCATCTTGTTTGGCTTTGAGCTTTAAATCTCTTGGTGTTCCCATGTTTGCTTTCAACAAGCTCAGACTTGTTTAAGTATATAAAGTATAACATCATGTAGCATGTAGCTCACCATGAATGTGTCTCACTGTCTCACAGGGTGAAGCTTACACCGAGAGTTTGACCCAGAGGGACGACAGAACGCTGCTGACTGAACCCTCCACCAGCCAGCAGAGTCTGCTGTCTCAACCAGTGCTACCAGACGTCCCAGTCATCACTGGAGTGGAGGAGAGCAGAAGTACAGCTGGAGACCAGGAGGACAAGGGGGAGCTTGAGTTTCCTCATGACCTGCTACCCAGTCTAGACTTCAGCAGTGAGCTCAACATCTGGGAGTCCTCGTTGGGGTAAGTTTGGGGTTACACACACACATACACACGCACGCACCCACATTATTATGCAGGTAATAACCATAATAACTATCACAGCTCCTCCTCCCACACACTGACTTGATCTCACAGAAAGAAGAAAGCAAGTTCTTGCTTGGTTTTTAGTGGCTGTTCCAGTTCTGAGGAAGTATGAATCATGCAAATATTTTGTTTTGAAAAAAAAAAAATACTGTAGGAAGAGGAAAACCATTAGGTATTCTTTCTTTAAATGGGTCCCCAAACACTTTCTCTTCAAAAGATACACAATAAATAGGTGTCACAAATGACCTCATACTCACTTTTTGCTGTCACTGTATATCATAACTAGTTTTTAAGTTGCATAATGGCAGTTTAAAGGTGCTCTTTAAAGTATTTTTATTTGACAAAAACAGCTCAGTCAATCAGACATTGGGCAAGAGGGAGGGAAAACATTTAGAAACAATCACAATTTGGCCATAGCTTTATTTTCAACTGGCGTTTAAAAGTCTAAACTTGATTAAACTTGCTTACTCAAGTGTGCAAATATTTGTGACATAAGCAGTCTATCATACTTCTAACGTTTATATTACCAAAGTCATTTTTTAAGGAGGTAAAACATTAATTATAGTATAGTGATTAGATACAACAGCCTGGAAAATGCACATTCAAGAGCAATAAAGTATCATATTATTATCACATTACTGTATAATAATGTTCTGGACATTTATTTATGCTTGATTTATAGCCTTACGGGAACAAATCTGCACCAGATATTAAGTCAAGGTGAAATATAATAGATACTGATTTGTTGCATGTGTGAACGTGTCTGTGGGTGTGTATGTGTGTGTGTGTGTGTGTGTGTGTGTGTGTATTGTGGATTTGTATAAGCAGAACTCAGACTAGCTCAGATGAGAGGAAATGTGAGCAGGTGAACCCCTTGCTGGCTGGCTTGCAGCATCACATGGAAGTCAGTCGACCACTGGTGGTTTTAGACACAAGGTACCACACAGGCTCTGCATGATGTGGGATAGGGAGTGTCTGCTGTGGTAGACTGGATGATGAAGAGTAAAATCAGGGAGCATGGAGTGAAACACAAAGATGACAGAATGATAGAATGTTGCTTTCTTATACTTGAGTGTGATGGATATTGCTGCTGTGTGGGTGTTATCTGTACAAACAGACCTGACTTGAGTTGTGGTAGTCTGTTTCTTTAATGCTTGAGTGAATTAACTGCAGACTGACTTTATATTCTGCCACAAGTGTTGCCTGGCATTCTGCTTTTGTCTGAGTGCTGAGGCTAATTGCACTAATTTGTTTAAAGGCTCACTGTGTTCCTGGCTCATTGCAGTTGTATAATTACTTTATGTTAATGTGTGAATCTGAGAATTTAGAGTAGTGTGCAAACTTTCACCGAATTAACTAAAAATGCTCATACTTTCAAAAAGAGACATAAAAAACATAAAGTGTATGCTTTTCAAGCTTAACACCCCAGAATAGCAGGATATACAGAGTTTTAAAATGCAATACTGCAAGAAACTCCTGGTCTCAGGCCTCAGGTAGATATGGCACATGACAGCTTGTTGAATAGCAAAACTTTATGCCAGCTGTGGGCAATTTAGTCTATTTTGCTGTTCTGCCTTTCAGTAGGGAGTGCTAACTCCAACTAACTGAATTAGTTACAGATTTGTGTCAAAGAGGCCAGTGAGTGAGGTGAATGAGTAAGATGCTGTCAAGGGAGAGCTCATGTTTACAAGGGACTGACGGAGCCTGTATGGAGCAATCATATGAGCCTGTATTAACCAGTCACCTGCTGTGTCTTAATGGCATTTTGTTTCTCACTTTTTTATTTTGCACCTGGGTATGAATAATGACTTTGGCATAGTGGTTTCTGCATGAGTTACATGAATAGATGAGATGTGTAGGGTCCTGTGCATTATATAGATCATATATACAATGACATAATAACAATTATGATAGAGTGGAAGTACATGTATCTCCTAACTAAGTAATAATGATGGATCTATACACTCAGTGAGGCGAAGAGATTAAAATGGTCCCAAAGCATTATCCTGCACTGCTGGCTAATGGCTTAGCAGTGACTCAGCAACTGAATGGCACAAAGCTAGCCTAATTGTTAAAGGCATTTATTCCAAGCACTCACATTATGATGCTAGCTGTGTACTTGTGTTTTGTAGTGCAATGTCACTCCCTTAATATCTGATTTATGAGGTTATGGGATTTTTTGCATGACCATTTGTAAGTTTGTTTATCTGGTGAGAATTTATTATCATCCCCTTTTCCTTAAGGAAATAATAATATTAACAAGACTGTAATAATAAGTATAACATGTCTCATGCAACATTTACAGTTTAATTAATTGTCTTTTACATAAAAATAGTCTTTTGGAATTACTAATAAATTATTTTGATTATTATTATTATTATTATTATTTGATTTTAATTCATTATTTTGATCATAATTATGGAATAGACAGCATTGCTCAGTACATAAACACAGCACACAGCAGCCTCATTGAAATAAAGAATTTATTACTACAATTCTTAGTAGTTCATCCTATAACAGTAAGCATGAAAGATATAAGGCATAGTTCCAATATGATGGCATTAACCAATCAAGTTACTGGAATGAAATTACTTGTACAGTTAGAACATCAGTCTCATCAAAATAGGGCACTGATTTTTGAAGGCCGGTTGCTGTAGGTTTGGAATAAATGTTCAGAAAATGCATTGTTATTTAAATAAACTATATGTTTTGGTGTGTATGAACAGACCTGTATAGTCATTCGCAATCATATGTTTAGAAACAGCTGGTATTATTTTTTTGTTGGGGAGTGCACATCTCAGAAAAGGCATCTTGAGTACAGTTGTGTGTTGTGTGTGCATATTGCGGAGTGCAGTGTCTGAGCATGGGCTTCCAATAGCAGCGCTCTGTGGCATCGTGGAATGACCAGCTGTCTGCCTGCCAGTGCAGACTCTTAACTCTGTCACCCTACCCTCGTCTCAGGCCTCATGACTGCGACCCAGTTCTCACAGATGCCCAGCCTTCTCCTCGGCCCACTGCCCCACCTTCTCCTACACACCTGCTCCTAGACAGGGAGCTGCAAGAAGCCTTCAAGGAATGTGAGGAACAAATGGCCTCGCTGGGCTTACTTCAACTCAAAGAGCCCTTGAGCACCATGTCTGAAACGGTTAATGAAAAAGAGGAGAAAACTGGAGAAGCGATGGTTAATAAGCCCAGTGAGTCATCGTCACTGCCTCCAATCGTAGTCCAGCCAGGACATAGCAACAGGGGCCATGGAAACAAGTGTACACACGGAAACAGTGAGGCAGCAAACAGTGAGATGGATACAGTTGTGTTTAGTTTCAGGAATTACATACTGGGTACTGAGAATAGTGACGGGGCTGCAGAGACGGAGAGTAAAATAAAAACAACACAGAGCCAGGAAAAATGTCCAGAGATTAAACCAGAAGAAGAAACAGACAAAGATGAGCATACACATTTAGAAATGACAACGAATACAGATTCATTTAAAGAAACCCCAAAAGATACTGTGTTCAGTAAGCAGAAAGATGATATAATGGATAATTCTAATGCAGTAATTGAGGAAAAAGGCACTCCAGATTGTAATGCAGTGATCAGGGAGAAAGACACTGAGGCAATAACAGAGACTGCAGACGTAAAGAAAGAAAATCAAAGTGATAAGTCCAGTATCAACACTTATATGGTTGAAAATAAAAAGAAAGATGATAGAAGTGATGATTCTAATGCAGTTATTGAGGAAAAAGGCCCTCCAGATTGTAATGCAGTGACTAGGGAGAAAGACATCGCGGCAATAACAGAGACTGCAAACATAAAGAAAGAAATTCAAAGTGATGAGTCCAGTATCAACACTAACATGATTGAAAGTAAAAAGAAAGATGATATAAGGGAAGATTCTAATGCAGTAATTGAGGAAAAAGGCCCTCCAGATTGTAATGCAGTGACTAGGGAGAAAGATATCGAGGCAATAACAGAGACTGCAGACGTAAAGAAAGAAAATCAAAGTGATGAGTCCAGTATCAACACTTATATGGTTGAAAATAAAAAGAAAGATGATATAAGCGATGATTGTAATGCAGTTATTGAGGAAAAAGGCCCTCCAGATTGTAATGCAGTGACTAGGGAGAAAGACATCGAGGCAATAACAGAGACTGCAGACATAAAGAAAGAAAATCAAAGTGATGAGTCCAGTATCAACACTTATATGGTTGAAAATAAAAAGAAAGATGATATAAGGGATGATTCTAATGCAGTAATTGAGGAAAAAGGCCCTCCAGATTGTAATGCAGTGACTAGGGAGAAAGACATCGAGGCAATAACAGAGACTGCAGACGTAAAGAAAGAAAATCAAAGTGATGAGTCTAGTATCAACACTTATGTGGTTGAAAATAAAAAGAAAGATGATATAAGTGATGATTCTAATGCAGTTATTGAGGAAAAAGGCCCTCCAGATTGTAATGCAGTGACTAGGGAGAAAGACATCGAGGCAATAACAGAGACTGCAGACGTAAAGAAAGAAATTCAAAGTGATGAGTCTAGTATCAACACTAACATGATTGAAAGTAAAAAGAAAGATGATATAAGGGACGATTCTAATGCAGTCATTGAGGAAAAAGGCCCTCCAGATTGTAATGCAGTGACTAGGGAGAAAGACATCGAGGCAATAACAGAGACTGCAGACGTAAAGAAAGAAAATCAAAGTGATGAGTCTAGTATCAACACTTATATGGTTGAAAATAAAAAGAAAGATGATATAAGCGATGATTCTAATGCAGTTGTTGAGGAAAAAGGCCCTCCAGATTGTAATGCAGTGACTAGGGAGAAAGACATCGAGGCAATAACAGAGACTGCAAACATAAAGAAAGAAAATCAAAGTGATGAGTCTAGTATCAACACTAACATGATTGAAAGTAAAAAGAAAGATGATATAAGCGATGATTCTAATGCAGTCATTGAGGAAAAAGGCCCTCCAGATTGTAATGCAGTGACTAGGGAGAAAGACATCGAGGCAATAACAGAGACTGCAGACGTAAAGAAAGAAAATCAAAGTGATGAGTCTAGTATCAACACTTATATGGTTGAAAATAAAAAGAAAGATGATATAAGCGATGATTCTAATGCAGTTGTTGAGGAAAAAGGCCCTCCAGATTGTAATGCAGTGACTAGGGAGAAAGACATCGAGGCAATAACAGAGACTGCAAACATAAAGAAAGAAAATCAAAGTGATGAGTCTAGTATCAACACTAACATGATTGAAAGTAAAAAGAAAGATGATATAAGCGATGATTCTAATGCAGTCATTGAGGAAAAAGGCCCTCCAGATTGTAATGCAGTGACTAGGGAGAAAGACATCGAGGCAATAACAGAGACTGCAGACGTAAAGAAAGAAAATCAAAGTGATGAGTCTAGTATCAACACTTATGTGGTTGAAAGTAAAAAGAAAGATGATATAAGCGATGATTCTAATGCAGTTATTGAGGAAAAAGGCACTCCAGATTGTAATGCAGTGACTAGGGAGAAAGACATCGAGGCAATAACAGAGACTGCAGACGTAAAGAAAGAAAATCAAAGTGATGAGTCCAGTATCAACACTTATGTGGTTGAAAATAAAAAGAAAGATGATATAAGTGATGATTCTAATGCAGTTATTGAGGAAAAAGGCACTCCAGATTGTAATGCAGTGACTAGGGAGAAAGACATCGAGGCAATAACAGAGACTGCAGACGTAAAGAAAGAAAATCAAAGTGATGAGTCCAGTATCAACGCTTATGTGGTTAAAAATAAAAAGAAAGATGATATAAGGGATGATTCTAATGCAGTTATTGAGGAAAAAGGCCCTCCAGATTGTAATGCAGTGACTAGGGAGAAAGACATCGAGGCAATAACAGAGACTGCAGACATAAAGAAAGAAAATCAAAGTGATGAGTCCAGTATCAACACTTATATGGTTGAAAGTAAAAAGAAAGATGATATAAGGGATGATTCTAATGCAGTCATTGAGGAAAAAGGCCCTCCAGATTGTAATGCAGTGACTAGGGAGAAAGACATTGAGGCAATAACAGAGACTGCAAACATAAAGAAAGAAAATCAAAGTGATGAGTCTAGTATCAACACTAACATGATTGAAAGTAAAAAGAAAGATGATATAAGCGATGATTCTAATGCAGTTGTTGAGGAAAAAGGCCCTCCAGATTGTAATGCAGTGACTAGGGAGAAAGACATTGAGGCAATAACAGAGACTGCAGACGTAAAGAAAGAAAATCAAAGTGATGAGTCCAGTATCAACACTTATATGGTTGAAAATAAAAAGAAAGATGATATAAGGGATGATTCTAATGCAGTCATTGAGGAAAAAGGCCCTCCAGATTGTAATGCAGTGACTAGGGAGAAAGACATCGAGGCAATAACAGAGACTGCAAACATAAAGAAAGAAAATCAAAGTGATGAGTCTAGTATCAACACTAACATGATTGAAAGTAAAAAGAAAGATGATATAAGTGATGATTCTAATGCAGTTATTGAGGAAAAAGGCCCTCCAGATTGTAATGCAGTGACTAGGGAGAAAGACATAGAGGCAATAACAGAGACTGCAGACATAAAGAAAGAAAACCAAAGTGATGAGTCCAGTATCAACACTGATATGGTTGAAAGTAAAAAGAAAGATGATTCAGTTAATGAAACATCAGAGAGCAGTAATCTTCATTTTAGGGATAAAGATGCAGTTCCAGAGATGCAGTTAGAAAAACAGACAGAAGCAGATAAACAGGCCGAGGCCAGGAAGGACAAAAAGGCAAAGAAGAAAGATAAAAAGAAACAAAGGAAAAAGAAAAAGATGGAGAAGAGCTCAGAGATTGAACAGAAAGCGACAGCAGCACAAGCTGAAAATGATTTACAGGCTATGCCACTTATGAATGCAGGAAATAACACAGAGGCAAATGCAGAATCAGTGTCAGAGGCAGACACTGAGACTGTGATGTGTGCGGAACAGCTTGATAATGGGTTTGATTACAAGCAACAGCTGAGTCTCGGGGGAAACCCCAGCTCCAGCCCCCCACTATCATCCTCTCATATAGAGCAGGATCATCTTACTGACTTGGCCTGTTCACCTGCGTCAATCCATGCACTTTCACAGGGGCCTCATCAGTCAGATAACCACAACCATACAGATGCCCCATGTGGCATGAATCACAGCTCAGATGCAAGCCCACAGAGTGAGCAACATGCAACCGGAGATGTCATCAACAACCAAAATACAACCATGACATATGTCCAAACTACAGTTATCAATCCAGCTGCTTCTGCTGATAAGAGATCAGATGCACAAACACAGGAGGCTATAGTTACCTCAGAAGCAGAGATACACACACTGGAGAGTTGGAGCCCACTCTCCAACAGCCGAACTTGTGTGGGAGAGAGTAGCGCGGAGAGTGCCCTTGAAGAGGCTTTAGTGGTGGTTGCTGCGTTGCCACTGACAACACCCACGATGCCAGAAGTGATAGAAAGCAAGGGAGAGGGAGAAAGCGTGAGGCGTGATTCACTGGAGAGAGTAGCTACTGTAGCAATAGCAGAGAGAGAAAAAGCAGTAGGAGAGAAAGATTCGGGAGGAATAGGAAAGTGCCTCAGCACTGCAGACGGAGAGAGAGGACGACTCCTGGGCAGCCTTCCTCAGCTCTCTTTAGTCTGTTCACAGGGAAAATGCTCACTTGCATTCTCAGCAAAAGAGGGACAGGCTGCATCTGAGAAAAGCTGCAGCAGCAAAATGCCAAACAACTCAGCTGAGAGTAAAACGAAGGGACCGACAGAATCAACCGTTCGCAGTGCAGACACAGACACAGAGATCTTCCCAGCTGAAGAGGGAGACAGAGAAAAGGAGGGACTCTGGTTAGAAGCCTATTTGAATACTTCTCCCCTTGGGCTGCTTACTGGTGCTGATTGTCAGGATCACAGTGCTGCGGGATTGGAGGGAGCAGGAGAGGGAGGAGGAGGAGGAGAGGAGGTGGAAGAGAAAGGAGGGCTGGCTAAAGAGCACAGTTCATTCAGCCAGCCAGAAGGCTCTGCTTGTGGGGTGTCATCAGCTGAGACTGAGACGTGTCCGCCCACCGATGTTGCCGAGTCACAGCTGAAGTCACAGAGCTGGGGTGAGCCGATCGCTACCATCACTGAGAGCATCTGTACTGAACAGGACCGTCTCTCTCACCCCTGCCAGGAGCAGCTTGCAGCAGCTATTTCACCTCTCCCCACTCACCCTGAACAAAGCTCCTGCAATATAGACGGAGAAGCCGATACCAAACCACATCTGATTTCAGAGGAAGCACTATCTTCTGGACGCACTTGTGAGGAGTCATCCATCACAGAGACAGAGCGAAACTACAGCCAAGTCTTCCTGCCTTTAATTTCACCTCAGCCTTTGACTACTTCACAACAAATCACAGTCGAGCGACAAGCAAGCAACAATCAACAGGTCCGACCTGAAAGTAGCACAACAGAAGCCAAGACAGCCGAGAGTGCAGCTGAAGTACAAGCCCAGACCCAGATCAATAGTGGTAGCCCTGATATGTCTGGAGTGGGTATGTATGTATATAACAACAGTGGAGGCAACAACAGAGTTCACTTTGCGGACTCTGTGAAACAAGAGGGCAGTTCCTCTGTGGATCTCAAGAACATGTCGGTGTCGGCTTTGGAGTGCGCCTCTTTGCCTCCGCTGACGGTACATGAGAATTTGCACTATCCTGTTGTTGAGGCCTGCTTTATTTTCAAAGATTTTCTCAGCTCGAAGAAGCCAGAAATCCCCATAGAGGCAGCTCCTACCAAGGATAAACCAGCAATACAGAGCTCAACTGACTTACAAAAGCCACAGAAAGATGTTCAATTGGATAAAGGAGATATTGGGACTAAGGAGACCTTGAACATAGCAAGAGATCAGTCAGGTAAAGACAACTCAGAGACAGACACAGTGGATTTACAACCAGTGACAGAGGCCTGCTCAAAACCACTTCCAAGTCCTACAGAGAAGAGTCAGACTGTTGATGAGGAACGTTTTGACCCTCTTCAAACCACAAAATGTGATGGAAGTGCCATCTCTGACCATGTAACAGTTGAAGAGGTGTCAGCAAAGGTGCCAAAGCAAGAAGAGGTGGAAACAGAAAAGGGTGCTGTAAAGCCAAGTTTGTCAAAGGAGAATGAGCCAGATGAGCTACACGTGGAGTCTAAAGGCTCAGTCAAAACTAACCAGCCTCAGGAGTCACCTATAATAAGTGATGCTACTATGGAGAATGTTATTGTCGATGAAAAAGAAGGTAACCAACATCCTCATGCTCCATGTTCTGTGCTTCCAGCTGATAATGTTACCTGTAAGCCTTTAAGTGACACCTCCATTGAGTCACCTGATGCGCAGCCTGCCACTGACCTTGACTCCGGTTCACATCCTGAACCTGTGACCTTAACCTGCACAGCCTCTCTTCAGACAAAGCCCACTGACCCTGGTTATCAGCCTCCCACCCAGTTTGATCAATCACCTCCTCGTGCACTAATTACCACAGATCCCATGGACTCTAGCGAGGGGTCTAAGTCCATGATTCACTCCGCTGATCTGACAAAGGACGAACCAGTGACTTCAGAAGTGACAGCAGTTGAACAGTCAATATCTGTTAGTGAGCAATATGCCAGTAATCCTGCTTTTGTGCTGCAGCCTCCTGGCCCAATGTTGAGTCATTTGGAGTTCATTAATGACAGTGATATCTCTCTTCCTGAGCAGAAAGATAGCTGCAGTGCTGATGGTACCTTATTTTCTGGAGAGGTGGATAGCAACAAGAGGGGGGAAATTACACAGAGGTCTTTAGCAGAGCATCTGGAGCACAGTGATGTCAATGTTGAAGCAGAAAATACTAGAAATGATGCTGCGGATTCTTTTGTTGCACCTGAGAATTCTTTAATTAATACTGTAAATTTTCCATCTGATTACAAAATTACATCGTCACAAGAGGAAAGTCCGTCTCCCCAAATTCATCCTCCTGGTGCAGTGGGTGTAGTGGCAAATGGTGGATCTGATAATGTAATTTCTCATACTGAATCAGACTCTATTGGCATTAAACCTGTTATTTGTAAAGCATCCATTAGGGATGACCTCATAAATGCCAGCTGCCCACTTAGCTCTGACCTGCCCACTAATGAAGCTCGTGATGAAATTAAAAAAGACAATATGAAAGAGACACGCAAACTGGAAGATGAGACCTCTGTGCTGTTTAAAGAGGAAAAGAAACAACTTGAACAAACAACAATGGATAATCAAAAGGAAACAGCAGACAGCAACAAGCTGGAGACAGGAAAGACGGGCACAAAACCACAACAGAGTAATGGGCCAGATAAAGAGACTGCAGAGGAAATTGGAGACCTGCAGCTATCACATAAACATAAAGTACAAAAGACTGAATCACCAATAAGGGATTTAAAGGAGGAAGGAGAAAGGCAGAGTGATATTGCTTGTAAAAGTGAGACAGAGACTCCTTCCTTATCTTCCGACAGACCTGCAGGGTCATCCGAGGACATGCTCTGTGCTGAGGTAGAGTCTGGTAGTGAACATCAGTCTGTTTATGGACAGAGTTTACGCCAAACTCTGACAGTAACACAGGAGCACAGTTCTGACGGGGACACAGCACCACATGATTGGTGTGCAGATCCTGGCCAATCGCAGTCCACACAAGATCCAAACAGTTTTGCTCAGCAACAGGAGCAACAGCAGCAGCGTCTAGGATCCAGACATCCCACAGAGGAATTGTCAGGTGGTTGTTTGGAGGGACGTGAGGGGGGAGAAAAGACTAACGGTCAGATCAGGCAGACCCAAGCACTGGTTCCAGGGGTAAAGGGTGTAGCAGAGGGAGGGGACGACTCTGTTGGGAGTTTGTGTCAGTCAGGAAGCGGGGATGACTTGACAGCTTATGACAGCAGTGGCAATGAGCGAGTGATAAATCTAGAGAAAGGCGAAGAAGAGGGAGCACAGGCCGTACCAGGGGTTGACAGGGTTTGTGTGCCGTCGCCTCTTGCTAGTGATCTAAACGAGAATGGAAGGGCTGCTGAGACAAATGCCTTGGCTGACATAGGGATAATAACAGCTTCCTCCCATGTAGGTGAGACAAGACAGGAGATGGATGAGAATAACAGACCTGGGTTAGAGGTAGATGAGTCAGATACAGATTTAATGCCAGATGCTGACTTTCCGAGCAGTCTGGGTGGTAAAGGTCAGCAAAAAAGCAATCTATTAGCCGCCTGTCAAGACCAACATGAGGCCTTAAGGAACACTGCTGTCTCTGTTGAGTCTGCATCACAGGAACATGAGACTTCATCTTTAGGATTCTCTGTTTCACCAAAGGTCAGCACAGATAGTCATGTCATTCATACAGACGTTGTTCCAAGTGCAAACCAGGCTGAAGAGATTCATAGAAAAATATTCAGCTCTCTGCTAGATCCTGTTGGGCAACCAGAAACTGTGGAAAAGAATTTCCTTGCTGCCCCGGCTGTGAAAAGCGACAGTGGTGAAACTGAGGAGTGTGAAATTCAGGATACAGTGTGCGAGCCTCTTGAGCTACAAAGCTCCAATAAAACCTCAGCCACACAAAGCAGCCCAGTAGTAGAAACACCCATAAAAGGCCCCGATGTAGAGGAGATCACAAAGGGAGATAAAGCAACACTGGACGAAGAGAAAGCTAGCAGCCAGGGGGAGGAACAAAGTGACATAATAGTGATTAACAATGAAGCAACGGAAAAACAGGGGGTTGTAAATCTAAGTGGGAGCGCTGACGACAGCGGTCCAGGATCAATTAAAGATTCAGACGTCAGTGAAGGTGGGGTGTCGCACAGCAGCACTGACACAACTGTTTGTCAGTCTGAGGGGAGCATTGCTCTTGTGAAGGCAACCGAAAATGACAATGATACAACAGACAAGATAAATCCTCATGTTATCACAGTCCCACCCGCTGTTTTGTCAAAGTGCCCGGAAGATATTGCGTCAACTCCTCTTGCAGCTCCTTCCCAGTCAGAAAAGCCACATGATCAGTTGTCATTGTCAAAGTCACTAGATGATATTGTGGTGACCCCCCTTGTTACTGCTGGTCAGTGTGAGGCCCAAGAAAAGGACACATGCATCTCTCCCGTTGAACAAGTGTCTGTGAAGGCAGAGGCTGCCCAAGTGTCAAAGAGTCCTGCTCCTGAACTAAAAGCCCAAGAACCAGAAACAAACTGGATAAAAGCCCTAAGAGATGCTGCCTCTCAGGCTGAACTCGAGAGCACAGTGGCGACATCAAGGTAAACAGTAGAGCATGTGTGCATTTGAAATGTGTTCATGGGTTTTTATTATATAAGGGGAAATGCCTTAAGATTTGCAGATAAGAGGAGCGCACACGGGACTTCATGCTGATAAAATCATGTTGATTGCAAATAAATGCCATCAACTTGGTCATTGCATGTGTCTAAAGGGTTAGTGGAGGTCATCATGGGTCCCTTCTTTGATGTGTTACACAACGTCACATGTTAGCATGCTGTCACATATCATCTGCTCAAGTACATCACAGAAAGAAAGGCAGAAGTGTAGTCTGTTGTGGGTTTTCTTGCAACATTTTCATGAAAGTGTCAGGACAGTCAGAACCATAACTAATGAATTATGAATTAGGTAGATGAAAATCTTTATTTATATTGATATTTCCATGGGTTGTAAATCTGTGATGTTCAACCTATTTACCAGTTTTTTAGTATTCATAGGATTTCTACTTTTTTTCAGTTTAACATTCCAGTAACTCCAACTCTTGTTTGGAGTGTTATTACAGAGAGCAGTGTGACAATGAATATGAATGAGGAGGTAAACACAGAGCTTTACTTTGTATTGACTTGAGCTTGGGTCAGATGACTTTGCCTGTTGAAGTCTAATGGAAGTAATGCAGTCCTTTATATTCAAAGGGTGACATCAGCTGTGACATCGTCTCTACTCTCCAGGGCACGAATGAGCCTTTTCTCACACAATACACACTGCTCAACACAATGCAACAACAACAAAAACAACAACAGAAACACACACACACACACACATATCTCCAGTACTTCTGCACACACACTCATGCCCTCTTGTAGGGGTATAAGCTTCTGTATTTGCACAAACAAACACATTTGTCATTTGTCAGTCATTCCTTGTGCATGTGCTGTAAACTAAACAACAACCCCCAACACCCTCTTCTCTTGTATTGTTTTCTCAGACCCCTCCCATCTCTGGAGTCTCCTCAACTAGAGTTTCTAACTCCAACTGAGGAGATAGCTGCTCCTCTGAGACAGGAAGAGATCCCGCAGTCCGAGCAAGCAGTAGAGGAGACAACAGATGTCCCACCTCTAGATCTTGTGAAGAAGCCAGTGGATCTCCCTGAACCCACAAAACAGACAGAAGAGCTCTACGAACCGACAAAGAAGACAACAGTAGAGCTCCCAGAAGTAGCAAAGAAAGTCGAGCTCTCAGAACCAACCAAGAAAGAAGATCATCTCCCAGAGGAGCTTCCAGAACCAAAAAAGGATCTGGTGATTGAGGAACACCCAACTGAGCTCCTAGAAACAGCCAAAAACACAGAAGAGGTCGTCGCACCAACCAAGAATGAAGAAGAATTCCCTGAACCAACAAAAATTGAAGAGGAGGTAACTGAACCAACAAAGCAGACAGCAGAGCACCTAGAACCAGAGAAGAAGCCGATCAGTGAGCCACCAGAGGAGGGAGTTGAAAAACCTCTAGAGTGCCCACCTGAAGAGCCATTTAGGGTGCCAACTGCGGAAACTGCAGCGGCTGAATCAGTCCAGGATCCTGCTGAAGAACTACAGGACAGTGGGTGAGTATCTTTTTGAAAGTTAGTCATCTACCTCGAGTGTTTAGAGAGTGGGATTGGAAAATCTGTTTTAAATTTTTTTGTTGTCATGACTATGATCTGTGTGTTGAAATACTGGCAACAGCAAACAAGACCGACCTCCACTCATTGTCCCAATACTTTTGCTGCTTATAATGTACATGCCAGATCATTTGTTATTGTCAGTGTCACCTGGTCCGTGTTATGAATTGTTGTCTACAGTTTCCAGTGAAAGCCTACTTTAACTGAGTGGATAAACTTTGGAGTAATGTTTCCCTATAAGGCTGCTGCCAAGACACTGTTCTCTTTCAGAGCTCGGTCAGAAACTGGATTAAAAAAACAAAACATGTCCTTGTAATCCCTAATTGATTGAAATCTAAGGATTATAGCCTCTCACCATTAAAAGGAGACTGGTAACCTTGTGTTGACTGGTTTGCAGGAAATCAGACAGAATGATTTTTATATAACCTTTTAGAACTGATAGTTTTCCTAAAACTTACTGTCACAATGACCTGTCAGAGCAATTTGGGGGAATATTATTTGTAAAAAGGGAATCTCAAGGGGACATGTGCTTTACAGCTCAGCAGCACACTCTGCCCTGCTTGTCACACTTTTGAAATGGATTTCCATGTGCTTGAAGAGTCCCTTTGGTAGCTTTGTTTGGCTTCCAGACACCTCGAGGGCGTCTGGTACGCTGTTGCTGTCTGCAGCGGTTTAACAGTGTCTCATTGGATGAATGAGAAGGAGTCTGACAGATTTGTACTGGTTGATGTAATGGCAGTGAACCCTTTATGTTGAGTTAAATATACATAATAAACCAGTGTGCCGTTCACTTTGACCTCCTTGTGTTTCCATGCGGGCATTCAGTATTTATTTTAGCATATTTAACAGCTCTAGCTAGACTCACTTTCCATTTATGTCATTCTTTTACTGAAGAACGTCATGTCACTTGAGAGGTCATTGTGCAAAAGCACAATGTGTTGCCATATTATTTACAGTGTGATGAAGGTCTTTTGGGCTGTTTTAATTACATTAAATAATCACTACTGATTTAATTTCACTTAGCTTTAGCATTTCTCAGCTTCCTCAGTTATCTGTCTTATTTGTCACTCTCCCCTAATTCACTCCCGTCGTTTGCTGCAAGCCCAGGAGCCATCTGACATGCCAGAGTAGCACTTGCTGCCTGTCAGTCACAACATGTGACTCATCACTGCTGTTGGAGACATAAAGGTTTGTTCAGAGTAAGAGAGAAGAAGAGTGACAGTGCTATTTCCACTTTAGGTTTCATCAATAGATAAAGTTACACTTGCATACATATAGGAGAGACAGAAATGTGACTGCATGGTTGGTGATATGTGTGTACATGCGGTTCTTTCCCCGCCCCCCAGAGGCTGTCCTAGCTGTCAGTCCTGCTCAGTCTGTGCGGCTTTGTGAACTGAAGCCGTGAAGCCTGTAGTGGGAGGAATTTGGGCAGGCACTCAGCCCCACTGAAGTCATTTGCACAGACCAGACAGAGTGGAACAAAAGCCAGAGTTCAGGGAAAAACTTGAGCATGTGCTGCGTTGTGAGTGTGTGTGACCGAGTCAGTCAAAGTCACAGTGAGAGGAGAGGAGACAAGGGAGAAGAACTGGGACTTACATTTTAGTGACTCCGGTGTTTTGGAGTGCATCAGGAGCTGAACAGAAGCCATTTCCATCACTTAGTCAGCTTTGAAGTTGTGTGATGGATAACTCTATTGTGGACATCTGGGTGAGTTGATAAGAAGTAGCTGCCCTGTTTTTATTTTGTGTGTGTGTTTGTGTCAGTGTGTTTGTGTTTAAATCCCTCCAGGTGGATGCGGCAGATGGTCTGTAGGTAACTAGTGCTAATTACGCTCTGCCTCTGCTGACCTCACCAGATGGGTGGAGGGGAGGGACAAATAGAAAGACGCAGGGACAGAAGGTGGAAAAGAAGGAACAAAGTTTCGAAATGAAACATGTTGTGCAGTAAAATATGTTACAGGTTAGAGCATGTTTTGTTGCTCCCTGTTTGACGTAGAGTCTGTCTTATTGACGCCTCAGTACTAGTAAAACTTACCTGCTGTCTGTGAGTTTTCCAAGAAATCCTGTTGGCATGGTTGACTTTTAAAAGTAGGATGTCAAGTTAATACATTCATTTGGGAATCATAAAGGTCCTCTCACTAACTTTTTCTGTATGACATATGGCATAAAAGTGTGGTGAAAAATATAGTTTTGAAAATGGTACACAGCTAATTTGAACAAAAAATCCTTAATGAAGCCAATTCACTTTTGAAAACACTGTGGGAATGAATGTGACTGTAGCTTAATATGTAGGATATTCCTCATCCAGAGCCGGCATTGTACTGTAAATAGACTAGTTGCCATGGCAATTGTAGGTTCATGCCTTTGCCGACACAAGTGTAGTGGAAGTCTGTCATTTATAAAGCCTGTATACTATAGGTTTTAAATCATGTTTTAATCACCGGGTGACATAAGAGAATTAATGGATTAATAATGATGACTGTGTGTGTAATATATACAGTATACAGTGTGTTAATGTGCAGTACAAGTATGAGCTAGCTGCTGGCTGCAGGAAAGAAATGATCCTCCCATCATTGCGGCATTTAAAAACCACTTTTCTCAGTACCGTCAGCTGGTTTTATTTACTGCTCTCTGTTTATCATTAAACACACTGTCTGGACATTCTGTTTTTCACATCCAGCTGTTTCCCGTAGATGACAGTGTACTGTGTGTGTGTGTTTGTATGGCTTGACTTACTACTCAGTCAGTCAACTGAGGTTAAAAAATCAGGGTTCTCCTGGATTGGCCACGGAAAATTAGCATTCTCCTCTTAAGAAGTGTTCAAGAGGCGCCCTCGACTAACACGCGGCACATTGCTCAACGACCAACAATAAAAAACTCTCTTGGACAGCCTCCAGTCGTTGATGCCAACAGTTAAACTATGTTGACGTGAAGAAGTGCGCTGCTGAAAAAGAGCACATGTGCTCTCTCTAACTTGTTGCAATCATCTTGTCATGACAATAAAGCCTTATACACATCATATCTAAAAGCAGTGCCAAGTTGGAAAGCAGCTGTAAACCTGAGCAGGTCAGTTGACATTATCTCCATGTAAGAGGCACTACACCAGTAAATATGCCGCACCTTCCCAGTATCCAGTGTAATCTTATTTCCCAGTCTGTTAGCTTGATTTATTTTTCTATCTGCTCCATCTCCGTTTTTGTCCATCTTTGGAGGCAGCAGTGGCTCTTATGACAGTTTGCTCAGACTATGTTGTGACTTAGTTGTTTCTATTTCCAGACTGCATGTGCCAAGTTAGCCACAGATGCTGACATATGTATAGCTTTGGACTGCTGGTGTAAGTCACTAATTCGGGATTTGTAATGAGAGGAATGGGACCAAATAAAAATTCATGAATGTAATTGTAGGATTTTTAAAAATATTTTTTAATGACTAACGATAGGAACCAGACCTGTGTTAGATGTAAACTGTAACTTGCTGCGCCCTCAAGAAAAGCACACGCCCTCATTAAATGTTATTAAGTTCTGACTTTACTGGAGAGTGAGATGGAGAATAACAGAGCTGAGTTTTCAGTCTGAAACGAGCTGGAAGGGACGTGTGGAAAGTGCAGACAGCCTAGCAGACAGTTGGCTTGGTACTTTTAAATGTGCTTTAGCTGATGGAGGTATTGTGAAGCTCTATTCTGTAGAGGAGGCTACTGGAGTATTTTTAGAGCTAAACAGGAGGCATGCCCCAAGTGGGGAACAGCTGCATGGGCGTCCATTGCATTGCCTGTCAGATTAGAGAGCCTACCACGCTCCTGATAAGACCCGTCTGGATCAGGGCCAAATCCACTCCACCAGGTGGCCAATGATGACAGAGCCAGACACCCTCAGACAGGCTACTTCACTACAGAGGGCAAGTCAAAACATGGACCATCATGTAAAGGGACTGATGAGAAGAGTTACATTTTCAGTTTTGCACAACTTAAATAAAAAATCATTCTTAGGATGGTTGGAGTGAGCTTTTTATTTTTCAAGTCACTACTAGGTTTAGGTGAAGGCACAGAGCAGAGTGCTTCATCTTTCTCTGCTTTGAGGTAAGTTTCCTTCACGCTTCGTTTGTATAGAAGAAAATGGAATGTGTCCTCAGAGGGCTTTCCAAATCACCGTACTTGGCCGTCTTGTTTCGGTCTGTCTGTTGATGTTTTGTGTTCCCTCCCCTGCAGGCCCTCCCTCACTGAACAGGCAGAGAAACGTGACCGTGCCCCTGCCTCCCCCCCTACTTCCCCTGGACCCCACCTCCCGCCTGCCCTCCTTCCACACCTCAGTGATACTGCAGAGTTCCCCACACCTCCTCCCACACCCCCAGAGAGGCAATCTCCTGAAGCTCTACCAACCCCACCTGCATCCCCCTGCCTTCCTCCTCCTCCTCCTCCTCCCCCAGCCCCTGCCTCCCCTCCTGCACCTTCTGCTCACCAGAGTGAGGACCCCTGCCCTGCCTCTGCACCCTGTCACCCTCCTCCAAGGTATGAACACGAACTTTGCTCACTCATGTGGTCATTACCCTTTTCACTGCTATGTTCAGTATGAATTAATGGCATGTCATTTGTTTGTGTTTAAAAATGTTGCAATTGCTCTGAGTTTCCTTTCATGCCTCTTCTCCACTCATTTTAAGACCTTACAGTAGATTTGTCCAGCTCTGACACTAGTCCCTTTAGCCTGCTTGATGAAAAGTAGCCATGCCCTTATCCTTTTAACCCAAGTTTAGAGCATTAAATCGACGTCTGGCACACTAAATTGCCTCGGAGATGTTGATTTTTCAAGCTCCTGAACATAGAGAGAAACTTACATTTTCTTTGTATAACTTAAGACATTAAAATATAACTGAAAAATATCAGCCCTCTTTCTTTCTGGACAGTTCTCACCATATAGACATGGATAACATACAGCATTATGTATTTTTGTCAACATTTTATGCCTTCATTAGAGTTGACAGTAGAAAGAAAATGGGGTATGACATGCAACAAAACATCCCCGGTCAGATTCAGACCAGGGATTTTGTGGTTAGCCCATTAAACCCCCAGGACACCCTGATTGCCAATTTCTAAATATATATAATATAAATACATATATAAATACAGAGCAATTGTCTTGTCTGTTATGTCAGCAACCCGTCTTGTCACCCCACTCATAAGATTACATTTTATCATTGCTATGTACGTCTACCACATGAACTAATAGGAAACAAGATTTGCCAATGTATGAACTTAGTGGTTATGGAAACAAATGTATGTGCTGTGTAATTGTGGCTTTTTAATGGTGGATATAGCAAAAGCATAAGGGTGAAATGTTCATAAATGGGTCTTTTAAACATTACAGGATCAAGTACACACTACACTTTTTCACACAATCTTCCCCATCTTGACGTATTACGGCTGATTTCTTGCCATTAAAGCTGCGTGTGTAGCACTCCGGTCATGACACAGAGCCACTGTTTCAGCTCACAACACAATGATTTTCATTCATAACACTGATTGCATTTAATTCCTGCTCATTATCTTGTTATCAGCACGGTTTCCCGCAGATAATACTAAGCATTCCCCCTCTTGACTTTATAATGTATTTCATACACTTTTTAAGAGGGAATGACTCAGCCACTTTTTAAGTGCAGTGTTATTTACAACCAGCAGAGGGTGGCTTCCCTTTACAGAGCTGAGCATTCATCTTATTCTACCAGCCTGTGTCTGCACTCTGCTGTCTGAATGCTGCAGACACCTGCTGTCTGAATGCTAGTGATACCTGGCATATGAATGTAACATGGGGAGGCATGTATCTCACGATATATCAGTGTTAAATTGTCTAAAATGTCTGACATATTTTTTGTGTGTAATTATGCATGTGTGCTCATAGCTAATGACTATTTGGCTCTCAGAACACCTCCCTTGCTCAGAGAAGACCAGAATTTTGAGAGGGCTAGATTAGTATAGTATTGTTATATTATTTATGATATCTGAGAGGGTGGAGCAGTGGAGAGGAGACCAACAGAGTAACAGAGTAACATGGACAGAATATTCTGATTGGACGTCACAGATTGTGAACATTTATACATACACTATGGCAACATACATGCAGGTATAAACTATATCTTTAATCTAATACATTAGTTGAAGTATGAAGGTCATATGCAATTGAAAGAGCACTAAAACATACAGTCTTCACTTTTAATACTGTGATGGTTTTTCAATCCTTGTAGGGAATGAGCAACTCCCTCCGGGCTACTAGACATTTATTGTATTGCTCAAAGGCACTTAAGGTGGGCAAATGATTGGCAATGCTACGGCTTCAACGTATGTCCTCACAAATTTTAAAAAAAAAAAATTGTTTTCCTTCAGCATATGATAATCACGATTTTAGTCATTCAAAAACAAACATGTATTAAGTGCTTTTTCCTGAATGATTCATTGAGATTTTGTATGAGTAATAATTAACACTTTCTGTGAGAAAAATCAAAGCAGGCTTCCTACTTAAATTAATTAATTTAAAATGATAAATCTGTCAGTGACTCCCACACGTTTTACACAGGCTTTCTGTCATGAAGACACTCTGTAGCAGTGATGAGTACCTTGGTCCCTATGTTTTTCTTGTTTCCCTTGAAAACCCCCAAATCTTTCAGTTCCTCCCACTTACTACCTTCTTTGTGATGAGAATAATTACACTTTTCTCTCCTCTCTCTTCTTTTCTCTATATGTACAAGCTGCAGTTTTTAACAGCTAACACTCCTCATTTACCTGGTTTTGTGAAAAATGTATTCATCTCACTTATCTTATGAAGTCACACATGTATGTGATTGAGATCATGGGTGTATGGGTATCAAGACCTTTGTTTTGCTTTATCTTTCTTTTTGAGGTTTCCCATTGAAGTGCTGTGATTACTCCACTGATTGCTTTTGTCATTTACTTTGATTAAACAAAGAGAAGGAACGCCACATTATTTCAAAAATACTATGTAATGAGACATGCTGTAAATACAGACAGATCAAGTCTGAGAGTGGATGTTTTGGTAGACACAGCCTCAGGAAATCGATCCCAGGAGGGATTGTTTATGGAATTAATGCAACTTTTTCAAAAACCCCTTGCTCTCCAGCAGCTGTTCAGCAGGAAGATCAGAGGGGCACCCAGGATCCTATCATAGATATCTGAAGCCAGGATTCCCCAAAACACACTTTTGTACTGCTTGTCACCTGCGGAGCTGCTTGATTCAGTTTGATAACACATAAAAGTGTGTTTTCATATCTCCGTCTGATAGCGTATTTGAGCCTTTTACACAAAACAAAAATCTGTCCTATAAATTTAAAGGTACAGTCATGTTTGACTAATATGGCATTTTTGCATTTTACTGCAAAGTCTATATTCTATATATAATAATTTTGACACACACAGATTGAACCATATTTTCAGTTCAGTTCTTCATGTCAGGACTTATAGACATCTATTACATCTTGATCTATGATCTCATCACAAACTCTTTCTATCTACATACTGTTTTAAACTTTTATTTGGTATTTTGTTATCCCTCACTCAGTCAACACTTATTATTTGCTGCTGGTCCCCTCTTTTGTAGTCCTCCCTGAGCTTTGCTACATTTTTTCCTGATTATGGTTGTTTAAGTTTTCTTAAGTCTTTCTGGGGGTTTTTCTGTGCCAAATTAAGGAACATATTGTTTGGACCAGTTGTTTAACTTGAGCCCACTAAGTATTTGCAAGTAAAGTTAGACAGAGCTTTGATAAATCTGTAACTAACAACAAGCTTCTAAAAATGACCATCTGAAATCAAAATTTTCGCAGCTGAAACTCATTTCACTGGTACACAGAGGTTATATTTTATCTACTGCCATGTTTTTAAGTTTAAAAAGGTTTCTGTCAACCTTTCCACCAATGCATTGTTCTGTTCCAACACAGTCTGCTTAGAAGCATTCATATTACATTCTCAAGTAGCAAGTGGTAAGTGTAGTTCGTAGTGACCCTGATTCCTCTTGAGCGCAGTTATGAATCTTTCAGAAAAAAACTGCCACAGCAATATCTTCCAGTGCCTGAGTTTGTTGAATTTTTTATTTCTTCATTTCCTTCAGTCTACAGATGAAGCTGAAGTGCCAGACCAGACTTATGTTACATATTCAATAGAATAGGAACTTGTACATCACACATATGCTTTGCTGCCCTAGATCTATTTTTGAACTGGTATGGGCGTCTGGATGGAAAGGAATCAATATTTATGCTTTAGCAGGGTCTATGTGGGGATTTGTGAGTGGGCAGCATTTTTACTTGTCCCCTCTGGCTGTGAAACATCGACCAACGGGCCCATCCGAGGCTAGAAACACATCGATATTCCATGTGAACATCAATTAATGGGTTTGGGTTTACATGCAAACACTCCCCTTTTCAAATGTGATGTTGGATCAGACATGAGCGCCGGCCTTTGTGCTCCATGCTGTGTAGTGGAACTGGAGATTGCCCATTTCATTGTTGTCTTTTTAGTCCACATAATCAGAGGGTCGACACCTGAAACTCTCGTAGGGCAAGTTTTTGTGACTACAAGTGCTACAGGCTGTAGTTGCTATTGTAGCGAGCCCTCGTTTCCTCACTTTCCCATGAGCGTACAATGGATTTATTCTCCTTGTGTTTCAGAAGCCCCTCTTTCCCATTTCTTCTTGACAATCGATCCGGGAACTTTGTAGAACCTGTTCCTGATCTTATTTCTATCCCACAGGACACATTCTCTGCGTCTGTCACACACAGATGTCTAAAAAAGACAAATTGGAAAGACACGGCTAGACAGAATATCATTATAAGGTTTGTCGAGAGTGCCGGTAAATTAGATCACCGACCCAGTCTGCTGCCCAGGGAGTCAACACAGAGACAGTATTCATTTAGAAAAGCGTATATGCCTGGAAGTGTATGTCCTTGTCTCTTTAGCAAAGAGTGACACCTCTGGATTAAGCTTTGGTAGTAAAAATAAGAAAGAGATATCCTTAATTTTACAGTTGTGTTTTTTGTGGTTGTTTCTTGCTTTCCTTGTTAGTGGATGCTGAAAGAAAAGGTTTTAATAGGATATGATATTTTAAAAGTTTAATTTTTGTCCTTTTTTGTCTTGTTATGCCTGTTCCGTGTATGCGTGCTGGGACAGAATTACTGATGGAGGGGCTTGAATGAAAGAGAATATAATAGGGTCGGAGTTGAATAACACATACTAGTTTCTCAGAGTCTATTGTTTACCTCAGGCATCACTCTGGTTGGCCACGCTGAGTGCTGGAAGCTTCCATTGTGTATAAAGGAGGCACAAAAAATTACATTTTCACCATACATCTCACAGGGTGAAAGAGGGGGGTCCTGGTAGGAGAAAGACAAAGTCGAGAGGTATGGTTACTGTGGAAGGGAGAAAAAAGGGTGAAAGAGAAAGGTCCTGTTAATCAGTGTGGTTTAGGGGGTCCTATTGTTTGGCTCCTGCATAGTCGCGGTAGCAGACTAGAAAAAGCTGCTTGTCTTTTTAAAGGCACAGGAAGCTGGTGTGAGGGGAGAGAGTGGAGGAGAGAGGGGGGAGGAGGCAGTGCGAGCAGCAACACAGCTCAGCGATATCAGCAACCAAACAGAGAAGAGGCACCTCACACACACACATGCAAGACGGCAAGGAAGCAGGATTATTATTTCATCCTATTCGTTTTGGATTATTCTATCCTTTACGTTTTGCTCTTCAAGATTTGATTCCTCCTGGTGTTGCATCATTTTACCTGCAACCACCAGATGAGAAAACAGGAATATTCACGGTCTGTACTGGAGCACAGGATCAGGGATGCTGTGCATAAAGTGAGGAACCCTTAATCATCCACTGCTTCGCTCCTGATGCAAGCAGGACTCGCTCATCCTCTGCACTGCAGCACAGTAAGCTCAGCTGGTGCTCACCTCCTCTGACACAGGCTGCCTCATTGGAAGGATAACAGCGAAAGGAGAAGGGGTTTTGGGGTGGCGGGGGGCAGGTGGATGTGGCGGGTGGCTGGGGAGCAGGAGCAGGCAGGGGGTGCAGGGGGGGCAGAGGTAGCTGAGGATGGGAGCCAACGAGTCCATGGAGCAAGGACAGACCCCCTGTCCCTCTCAAGAACACATGTGAGTTTGACATAACGTGACTTCCTGCTTAATAATCTGTCTGGAAATGTTCAGATATGTGATCCCCAATTTAAAAAAAGCATGAAAAAGAAGAGAATGCTACTAAAGATCTTCACAATACCCTCGGAGATGCTTTATTTAAAAGCTGGAGGACTGGGGAGTTGCTCCAACTGCTTCTGCTTTGATGTCATATGTATATTTTTATTTATTCATGGCTTTGAATTGGCTTTCTGTGCAACAGAAATGTTCAGCCTGAGGGTAGGATGATTTTATTATGCACATTGCAATCACCTGTGAGTTATATTATTGGTAAATTTATTGCTGGCCATTTTTGATGTCATTTATTGTTGTTGGATTAAGCCTGGTGAGCAACACTATGAGATGTTGTCTTCTGTTTCCTCCCTCTGTTATATTTTTGACGCATTTTTGTTTTTTCTTATTCTATCATTCCTTGTATATTGCCTTAAAGCCTTTTCAAATACTCCAGTGCAACCAACTCAGCGCGTCACCATTGTTGTTGTTTGTTTTTGTGATGTAAATAAGGATGAGGGGGATCGGAGCACGTGAGCAGCCACATGCATAGAGTACATGTGTATCACTGTGCCTAGACGACAGTACAGTATGTATGGCTCAAACATAATAGTGCTTCAGAGGAGCCTGTGGGAACCAGAATCAGGCAATGAGTACAGTAGGGGCCGCTGGGAGGCTGGTGGGGTGATGTTTTGTTCTGTGTGAAGGAGGACGCGACTGCCGCTCTGGGAGCAGGAGCTGGTGACGATGTTGAAATAGAACACGTCGTGCGGGGGTGGAGGAAGATCACTAAGGAATATCAGCGGATGAGAGAGAGAGAGTTAGAGACAGAGCAAGAGTGCTCCACTTTGCTATGTTTTATTTATATCTTAGACACACTTCTGCACGGGGGAGCAAGGACCGGGGGAGAAATGGAGAAGAGGGATGGAGTGAATTTGTGTGTGTATGTGTTGTATGTAATGTAGGAATCAATGATTTATATAAGTCATTTTTTCATTTCAAAGCTCTGCTTAATTCAGACCTTGGAGGACTGAATACTTTTATAAAAATATCAGCAGCAAAGTGCAGGCTCTTATTGGAGGATGGCAGAGTTAGCTGCTCAGCTTTCCTACAGGTGTGCACAACAGAAGCGCTGTGCCCACCATTAAAGGCTTTTACTGTTAGTTGTGTAACACTGTCAAAAGCACTTACAGTATATAAAGCAGTCACACTTCACACTTCACTTTAGCGCTTTTATCAGGAAGTGTTAAGATTAGGGATTGGAGCAAATTATGTTGTTTTTAAATTTCTTTTTGTCTCATATTATGAATAATGGTATAATCCAAAATAAGAGTCCAGTTCTTGTTTTGTCTGCAGTGATGGGGGTTGGGATGCTGTCCCTCTTTCCTGTGTGTTTCCCGTAATGATTTGAATGAACCTAGCATCTGATCTCATCATCAAAATGGTGAGGTATGTTAACCCCCTCCTTGCTGCTCTACCGCACCATGGCTTGTTGTTTTTTAATGTGCCATCTGCTTGCAGTCAAAGTCTCAGATTAGGCTAGATGGGGTATTACACACAGAGATTATCATCAGTCGGACACTCTTGAGTCTCAGTGGTTCTTTTGTTTTGAGCATTGCTGTGAAATGAGTTAATCTTTTGGACAAAGGGATACCGGACTCCAGAGGGGAGGTTGTTGCTGTGGACTGATTGATGTTGACATCAGTCTGGATGGAGATGAGGGAGAGAAACTGAGAGACATCTGCTCTTTTAAGAAAACACATTTCTTCCAGGTTCTGTTGATACGACCTGCAAAAGGTGCAGAATGAGTCTCCATAAGATTTCATTTCCTGAGGTTGAAGAATCATTTTGCAAAGAGACAGAGCTGCTTTGTGCTCTTCTCACGTTGTGAAGCTTATACAAAGCTCCTCCCTGCTCACCAAAACACATCTGTGTAGAAACTAAAGAGGCTCTTGTAAAATGAAAATAGGTTGTGGTGTTTCACAGGATGTAGTGTGCCCATGATGTAATACTTCATATCCAGACAGTCACACTCATTCATCAGAGGAATAAAAGCACAGGAGCTCCCTCTGTTGGTCTCATCACATCTAGCTTATAGGACAAACACTAGAGTGTATTTAATGAGTGACAGATATATACTATAACTATTATATTATTACATAAATTTGCTTTCTTCAGTCATTGTAAAACATTTTACCTCCCAAATTCATATCTACAATGTTTACTTATCTGCTTGGGTGTATTTTAAGATAAAATCTAAGTTAACTGATACAAGATATTCATTAATCATTATCTTGTTTCTGATATCTGGTAAAGCAGAGCATGTGACAGGTTTATATTACATTGATATCTCCATATAGCCCCCTTTATGTTGACAAAAGACTATCCCAGACTAAGCTGCTGTGGTTTTCCTTTTTGTCTTTAATATCTGTACCCAGCACCAGTCCAACATGCTAACAGCAAAGCACAAATCAACCTGCTCAAAAACAGCAGTGAGGAAAGGGGATGGCTGAATGAGGCAGGAGGCTAAAGATAACAAAGGGATGATGAACTGGAGAGATAGAGTGGGAGGTGAGGGAAAAGGAAGGAATTACAGGTAAAGGAGAATGGAAAGAGATAGATGACAGTCGGAGTCCAGACAGAGAGGGTTTAGAGGTGTCTTGACAGCCGACAGACGATGGCGGGAGTCTGCAGCAGCTAATCCATTGAAGCTAATCACACAGCTGCTACAGCAGGAGACCAGCAGCAGGTAGCCTGCCTCTATTCATCCCTCTCTTCTTCTTTTTTTTTTAGCACCCTTCCCATCAGCTTCCATCTAATCACATTTACCACTCTTTAATGGTAACATATTCTGCAGAAAACTGCTCATGTTTACTGGTTGTACCAACATCTTAAATGTTAAAAAGAATGTGTATATGTAGGACAGACAGGTGGTGTTGGGTTTACATGTCAGTTTAGCCCAGTTTCCCTTTCTTCCCTGTGGCTGGCGATGGCTGTCCCTCCAGCGCTGTGAAAGCTGTTTAGACAGGCTGAGTTGGATTTGGCTGGTAGCAGAGACATGTCTGGCAGTCTGAAATGCAACATCTCCCCGCCTCGCACTGCAGAGTTCCTGTCTCCAGGCAGTCATCTCAGCCTGTGAGAGGCTGCTATTAACTGCTGCTCCCTTTGTTTCTATTCGCCCCCATACCCTGACTGACTGCTCACCCACACGCTGCTCTTCCTCTTCCTATATTTTGTCTGCTATTAGGTAACATAAGAGCAGCTGAAGAGTGTGAAAAGACATCCCCAGATTTGCCATATGTAGTATCACTGAATAAAGATGATCAGTATTAACAATTCTAGGATGAACAGAAGTGCAGGATAAACATAAACAGAATGATGCCGATGCAGCAGCTGCTTGGCTCATAAATCTGTGCCTTTATTTGTCTTCAACATCATATAATACACGTCACAGGTCCTTGTTGGCGAGGCAATCCTCAGTTGTGTTTGTGTGTGTTGGGCCACTTTTTTTTTCCACCATAGTGGAACATATGGTGGGAACAACCCCCAGTTGCCATAGCAACACAGTGTTTGCAGTCGCATGAAAAATGTCTTCTGCAAGGACTTAAATGGCGCACTGAAATGAGCCCTAATAAGCTTATTATTTCACTGTTTCCTGTTTTACTTTCATCCGTTCTCAAGAAGCAGCTTCTATTGTAAGTGCTAATTTTAATGCTAGACATCAGAGCAAAATATTCATTTGTTGAGTGTTTTTTTTTTGTCTTTGTAACTTGGTGTGATGTATAGTTATTGGGTTTTTGCATATTTCACTCTATAAGTGGGTCCTGTCCTTGGAGCTATCTTTGCCACTGCCTGTCTGGCCATCTGACATTAAGATCCTTGTTCCCAGTTACTGATCCAGATGGATTTCCAGGCAGACCAGTCTTATCCTGCTGGGACACACTGGGCCCTCACAGAGATTACAGCTCTGGCTCCCTTCTTGGCCATGTGCTGTCTCATTTCACATCACAGAACCCTGAAAGTGACAGAGGTGTTTGTAAGGGGTTTGATTGGAGAATAAACGTATCAAACAGCTACCATTTATCATTTAAGCCCCTGTTGGGGCTTTAACATGTCTAGTACTTTTATGAAGCCTGATGAATTGTTTCAATTTATCAGAAGAGCACATTATTATATGTTGCTTCTTCCATATTGTTGTCTTAGAAGATCTTCCATCTCTGCAGTGATGTGACCCCAGGCATAGGAGACATATTGACCATGACAGCCAGAGACATTTATTACCAGCCTCCTCTAAAAACATTTATGTCTCAGTTATGAACTTTCGTTGCACCAGCCATTCTATTCTACCATACTGATGGTTCGATTGTGTTTCCAGGCATCCCCTTTTCTTTCATGGCTTTTTTTTAATCCATGTTAGCATGTGTCTGTGACAAAAGACCCCCACAGGACGCCGGATGGCTTCAGCAATGCCTTGAGGTGAATCCCTATAGATCAGCTAGATCAATAGACTGTATAGACTTGGAAGTGTCATCTAACTGTGGGGGTCTTCATCTGTTCTATGCTTTTGTGAGTATGCCTGTGTCTCTGTGTGTTTTTGATAGGAATTGTGGTCCACAATAATGACACAGTATGCTCCAGGCATTGCTTTTCTTTATGGCCATTTTTGTTGTCCATTATACGGGACTAATTTTATTATACTGTCCAAGGATGTGTCGGGGAAGCCATCACCTGCACACAATAATATTTTATTGATAGTACTTTATTGGTTATTCTGCTTCAGTGTGTCCGTAAAATGACCTTGGTATGTAGAGCAAATTCTGGGTGCATCTTTGCACTGCCTAAAAAATGTATATCATGTCAATTTTCTCACCATGGAGGAGCTAAATAGATATTTAATATATATATATAGATGCAGTGGTTGTATGAATAATGTGCAGTCTTTATCAGAGCACATTAGGCTGGTAGGCAGTAGACTGCTTTTTGTTCTGTGTGGATACAGCAAAGTGGTCGAGGAGCGAGGGGAGAGAGAGGTAGAGGGGAAAGTAGAGAGAGGGGAGAGAGAGAGTGAGCGAGAGGCAGAGAGAGAGAGAGAGTGCCAGAATATACAGTATGCAGGCGGTGGGCTTCTGCAGCCAGTCTCATTTAGATTGGAAGGCACCGTTTCCTAGTGGGGAGGAGTAGAGGCAGACTGATATGGCAAAGAGGAGTGATGTGGAAAGGCTGAGATCGTAGATCGGAAACAAAGAGAGCTGGACATTGGACTGGAGAGAAAAAGAAAGAAAGGAGAGGAAAAGGATTGTCATCATCTGGGGAAGAGATCTTGTGGAGGAAGCGGTGGGCGTTTACCTGTGTGTGTCAGACAGTAGCATCGTGGTGCGGAGAGGTGTAACCCGCCGGCAGCCATGGCAGTGAGTGCGTGGCAGGCTCTGTCTCCACTGCAGTGGGCTCGCTGGGGCTGGGATACACTGCTGGGAGGGGCAGGAGACGGGGACAGCCCGGGCTCAGATCCGGCTCTAGGGCTCCTTCGGAGTCTCTCTTGGGGCTCACATCATGATAACATGATCAAGGCTGCCGTGGAGCCGGTCAGACAGAGGTGAGACAGGATGGGGATGCTAGGCCTACATATGGTCAGATAATAAATTGATCACCAGAGCATGGAGCCTAGTAGTAAGGTTGTGTGTTCAGCTTTGCTTCTGTTAATACATTTGCATGCATGTGTGTGTCTGATGCTAAAGAAGATCAGTATTGTTTTTGCTTAGGATGAGCATCATGCACTAATTAGTAATTTCTCCATTTTTGGTTTGGTGTTCCCCTCAGTCCTTCCTTTTTTATTTCATAGCTGTGATATCTTCAGATCTTGAGGTGGTCTTGTGTGTGTATGGGTGGTCTATGTGTGTGTGGAGATGGAATGATTCTGTGTCTCAGATGTGCTGTTATCTGTCACCTCAGTGCAGATTCAGCATTTTCATTTGCAGCTATAGAAGCCCACTAGAACTAAAACAGAAACACATACTAGCCTGGGGTGTTTTTTTACTCATACATACCACAGGAAATAGATGCTGCCTTTCCTACCTGGTATTATGCACATCCATACCAAAATATTGCCCTTTTTACACAAAATATTCGCCTTAAAGAATGATATTGGACCAGCTTACTTGAGAAATAAATGTGTTCTTCATGATATGATGTGTCTGAGGGACAGCTCATCAGATTGTCCCCACATGATGTCAGTGTCAATGATTCTGATGCAGTCATCACAGTTCAACTGATATCAGTCTGATTCATAGAAGCTTTGACTTAGTGTGTCCTTATCTTTTGTTATAGGAGCTCAGACTCCGATGGAGCATTTGAGACCCCTGAATCCACAACTCCAGTGAAGGCTGTTTCACCTACAGATCCCCAGATCCCACAACTAACGTCCGATGACATAGGTACAGTAAGAGAATTATTCCATGATGTGTGCTTAGTTCTTACACAGTATGATGCTCAGATACACTATTGTAACCTCAGCAGAAAAAAAGAATAAGAGAAAGAAAGTCTTGTTGCTCCATCTAGTGGAATGAAGCAGTATTCCACCTATCTGGCTTTGTTTGCTGAGACAAGCATCTCCACTGCACAAAAATGAGGCTTTTGGGACATCTGAGAAAATCTGACCAATCAGTTCAGTCTCTCTCTCTCTTTCTCATGTGATTTTTTTATGATTTTCTGCCCAACTGAGGGACTGCTATTGAATTATTTATAGCACATTCATCTCTGTAATTGGATGTGTCAAAAGCCTGCTGCAGCTTTTATCTCCTTGCAGGCTGGTTTACACCTGCACTTCATCCACAAATTAGTTAAAATTTATCATGATCCCAATTTCATTTCAAACTTGAAATGTTGCTTTGATTTTGCCTTTTATGAACAGCTGAGGGAAACCTCTTTATGTTATATTCCATGTCTCTCCATTTTTTGCAGTAGCAGACACCTCAGTCAGTGATCCTGCCTCTGATTTCACTTCAGCTGATCGACCCTGCCATTCCCCGACTATTGTTTTTGATGAGAACAAGCCCATTGCAGCCAGCGGCACATACAACATTGAACCTTTTGCTTCAGATTCAACAAGTCACGCTCTGACACGTTCCCTCAGCCTCCAGGGAGGAGAACTAGACAGTCCTGTACTGTTGGATGGATCCACGGCAGGAGGCTTCCGTCCGCATTCTGAATCCTTCAGTGTCGGCACTGAGAGTGCCCCAGGGACACTCCGCAGGCCCAAGAAAGTCCGTCCTGGGTCTGTGAAGAAGAAGCCTCTCCTCAGACAGAACTCCAACCCAGAGAGTCCAAGACCAGCCTCATCCAGCAGCACCCCAGAGATCAAGAAACAGGCAAAGCCTCGAACTTCCAGCCCTCTGCAGGCTCAGGAGGAAGCAGAAGGAAGCTCTGCAACCCCGAGCCCTGGAGGAACCCTCCGAAGGACCAGGAAGACCCGTGTAGAGACTCCTCCCCCTCTGCCAGAGGAGACCAATCATATCAACCAAGAGGAGAGCATTGTTGTCCCTGCCTTACCCTTGTGCCAGGAGGAGACCCCTCTACCTGGTAGTCCAACGGACAAAGGCAACTCCCCCATTCCTCCCAGTGCGTCCTACAATTGGGATCCAGAAAATTTTGAGAACATTGACCCCTTCAAGACTGGAGGTAGTAAAATTGCCAATTCCCCTGTCCTTGGTCGTAAAAGTCCTGTGTGTGGCCCCATAGCTACGCCCCCAGAGAGTCCCTCTGTCTCTGCTGTGGAGCCACGTCACCCCACTCCCCCAGCTCCTCTTGAAGAGCCAATTACAAACCCTGAGGAGCAACCCATCCTACCCAAACGTCAGTCAGTAAGGCTGGAGTTTGACTATTCTGAGGAGAACAGTGAGGCGGCGCACCCGGCCTCTCCTCCACCCAAGAAGCTGGGCAAGAAACCAGGTGCCAAGATGCCTCTGAGGAAACCAAAGCTGGGGCTGAAGAAGGCCCCTCCTGTGCAAACCGAACAGCTGGACAACAACCCTCCAGCAACCCAGAATGGCAATGAGGAGGAAATACCTATTCCTAAAGTTTCTTACAACTTTGAACCGGATAAGTGGGAAGATCCAAATTTCAATCCATTTTCTTCTAAGAAAGGCATTGCCAACTCTCCCAAACTACCCAGATCTTCTTATAAGTTTGACCCCAATAATTTTGATGACTCCATAGACCCTTTCAAATCCTCCAACAACATGGCTATCTCTCCTCCCAAGGCCTCAGCCTCCTTTGAAATGTCATCCAATGACTATGATGTCGAAAATGACAATGACAATATTGCAGAACTGGAGGACCAAAATCAGAACAAACCTGCCAAGAAGAAGAAAACTCCTATCAAATCGTAAGTTCATCATAATCACAGTCTACTACCCAAGGACGATACATTTACTGGAGAGTCAACACTCACTTAGAGAACATTGTGTTCAAGTGTAGGAATGTCTGCGTCTTTGTCGGTGTGTTTGTTTTTTTTAGGTTACACTGTGTTTGTTCGTGGTCCACTTGTCTATTATGCCAGCGTCCTCTGTCTGTCTCTCTGTCACCTGTGTCTGTGTATTCTCATATGTCACAGGAAGTCCAAGGGTGTGTCCTCTCTATGTTGTCTGTTGTAAGTACAGGGACAACACAACCATCCACCCTTTTTGACCCTTAATTCCATGTGGCTCCCTTTAAACTGCATGTTGCCCTGTTGTTAGTCCCCTCTTCCTATTAACAGAAACATCTCAATCCCTTGTGACCACTATCAGACAATGTAATTTTAAGTTTTTAAATCCTTCCCATTTGCTTTACTATTTTATCCGGAGGACACCTGTTTTCAGTTTTGTTTCACATTCTGTATTTTTTCCGGTTAAATCCCATTTTTGAAGGTGCCAATATAAAAAATTGTCAGTTATTATCTTCTTATCTCAAACTTCCCTTGATATTGCTATAATATATTTTGATAATTGCTGAAATAGGATCAAAATGCAAAAGGAGTAATTAAAGCTGCTACAATACATTTTTTTATATTAACAATGAATCAAATTGCTATTTGTAATGCAACAAGGGTCACTCATAGTGACAAACCCACAGGGAATTATCACCCAAGTCTGCAGTTCCCCTCAGCTCAGCTTTATAGCATCTTTTAGCCTACTGTTTTGGTTTTCTTGGAACATTTAGCCGCTAAAATATTTCCCGCATGAGTCAGTGGAGACTCTTTCAAACAAAAGAGGTCAGTACAACAATGCAGTTGAATCACTAAGAAAACTCTTTTTGTACAATTCATGGTGGCAAACTAAACACATGGTGATGTGTTATTAAGTTTGTTGGCGATACTTCATTTGATTATCACTCTTTTAAAACATTTATGATATTTGACTTTATGTTTTCACCAGTTTTCCATCAGCACCTTTTCAAAAACAAAAGTCGAGGAATGTTCCTCTCGGATGGTGGAAAGTGTTTTAGTGTGTTTGTTTACATAAGCCAACAACACATCTTTAGTCGATGTGTGTTTACTGACATGCCACTGTGTCCATTCTGAAAGTGTGTAACATAGAAGGGGATCCCTCTTGTGTTCAATGTTGAATAATTCAATGTGTAATAGTGGTGAAATTACAACTACACAATATGGATTGTATTCTTCATTAAGATATATAGTTTTACTAGTTATTATTGTCCCATTGATATGAACTCTTAATGATTTCAATCAAGCACCATAGCCATACAACCCTGGACACAAAAATATGTATTTGTGACAGAGTGCAGATATTTTAAAGATGAAAGTAAGCATCGGCTCGTATTTTACTTTCAATATAGAGGAAGAAGTTGGATGATACATCCTGAATGATACTATTCTTTTTTTTTTTAAAAAAAAGGCTAAAATGCCATCCAAATTCTTCAAATGCTCTACCAACCCTCAGAGAACATATGTTTAATAGGACCTAATTGAAAACTAAGGCAACAAAAGTAAAAACCTCCCAAAAGCAGTTAATCTACAGTAATAGATGATGTTTTCACAATTGTCCTCCTAACTAACCAACTACATTAACACATATATTCTCGTTTAGGATCTATGTTATTTGCCGATTTGTGTGACAATTAAAATATTCATAACATTACATTCATTCACTACAACTCTTTACGCGACCGTGCACTTACTAAACTGCCTCAAACCCTCGTCAAAAACATGTCACAGTTTGTTCATTTCAGCCACACATACAGTAAGTCATACTGTTACATGTACAGTAATGTTACTCAATATAAATTATGTTTATTTTGTGACTATATACACATTTGTGATATATAGCAAGTATACAGTACACAGGTGTAATACAGAGTTGTTTACTGAAGGTGTGGAGTGACTCTGGATCTCAATGATTGATTGTTTTCTTGTTTCTCAGTAACACTTTCAGAGTGAAGAGGTCGCCAAAGAAATCACCACTGTCCGACACATCCCAGGTGTGCACTTCATTCTCTATATTTGTACATCGCTCTCACTTGAGTCTATCAATTCTGTCTTTCTGATTTTCTCCTTCTTCTCTCTGACTCTTTCACTTTGTGTTACAGGAGCCTACGCCTGCAGATGAACCCTCCTCCCTTCATCCACAGGACGACCACGCCACAGACGAAGAAAAGCTGGCCTCCTCCACCAGTCATAAGTGGGCCAACCTGCAAGACATGGATACAAATTTGAACTCTGACCAACAGGACTTCCCTCATCCATCCGATCTTACGTCCTTCGTTAACGAGAACAGTCTTCCTCTTCAGAATCCAGGTGAGGCAAAATGTAGCTGTCTGACTCCCTCTTTGCACCTCCAGCCACCTGTGCTCAAACAAATGCTTGCAGAGATCAAAGCATACCACAGACAGACAATGCTCAAAGGAAATTCAAAGCATATGTTTGGATGAACCATTGTGTACACCAATCAGCAACTTTTCTCTTTATTGATTTTTGCTGTGGCACTGAAATAAGCCTGTTGGCACAGTTCTCTACTGCCCTCTGACCCCCGGAAGAGCCATTTCTACCCAGAGGCTGTCTGGCTCAACCCATCTGGGTCATATATGAAAGAGAGAACAGACAGCCCTGCCTCAGCCTCTGATCCCATCAGTCCAGAGCTAAACACCACAGCTGAAATGTCTCTCCATTTCTTCCTCTGCATCTAAAACTATGTTTTGTCTTTCTGTGTCAGCGCAAGACTATGAAATTGAATACATGGAGAAAATTGGCTCCTCTTCGCCTGTGAGTATTTGATATTATTCAGAGATGTTGTTTGAGATTGTCTATGATGTTTGCTGCTTACCTCATTTATAGCACCATGTTTTATATGTGATGTGTGATTTCTGCCATGAAAAACAGTAAAATTACTTAAAAAGTTTCTCCTGTCTGATGTGTCTTGTAGCCACTGTCTGTGAAGAAGCCATCTTTGTACCTAAACTTGGACTCAGTATCTGACAACTTAACCAAGAATACGTGTGCAAATGGATCTGAGCCCAGCTCCCCCTGCACAGGGTACAACACACTCTAATGCACTATATTTTATAAATATGTGTTGTTACTTTACTGTATTTAATGATGAATGTTCACTGTAGAACCTTTAAAGTACAACTTTCAGTCAAGTGTGAAGTGTAAACCACAATAATTTTGATTGCATGATGCATACAGTTTAGCTGCTCCAGCAATGTGTTTCATTAACACTCTCATCCATCATATATACAGTCGTACATTACTTGTCTTGTCCCTCCCTCTTTCTCCTCTCTTCCTCTCATTCTCTGTAGGAGTTTTGAGGAGATGGAGGCCAAGATAACAGCGGGCGTGAAGACTCCGGTGCTGAGTTCCCGGCCTGGTCCTGAGGGCTCTGTTGGGGACAAGGGCCGGAAGAGAGAAAGCGAGGCACTCAGTCGAACACAGAGCACAGAGATGGACGAGCAGGTGAGTCTCTGCCTGTCTAGAGGGGATATAAAGATTCAAACTCTGTGAGCAGTTGTCACATGATCATATTTTTCTCTGTGTCTTTTCACCATCATTTAAGGCAAATTTGTCAATTTTTATTTTGTAACATTTACGCCATGTCATTGTTTAGTCACAAGGGGGAGACAGAGTGCCACGCTGCACATGTGTTATTGTAGCCCCCCCCTCTGACATGTAGGCCCCCTGCAGTCATGGTGATTCTCATTAAAGCCTTGTCACTGATAACAAATACCCAGACAGTCACGCAAAGTTCCCAGCTTGAACTCAGTGACTCAGCTCCCAACCCTGCCACTCAAACACTCAGCGCTTGCTTTGCCATGCTGACCCCTGCCCTCCTCCTTGCCCTCTGCCTACTCCTCCTGGTGCACCTGTAGCCCCCTAGAATTGACCCCATGGAGGCCCCTGCTCCAGCCCTGGCCATACCCCTGTTAGACAGGCTGTCTGGGTGCGACGACCCCCTGCAATACCTGGAGCCTGACCTCGCTGAGACCAACCCCACTGCATTCGCCCAAAAACTACAGGTGTGTTGACAAACCACACATGACCCCTCTTGATAAACCTTATCGGCCTTGCCTCTGGTGGCCCATTTGTGGCCCTGATTTGTGATCGTGTGTGTTTTTGTGTGAACATTACATTGTGCCACCTTATTTCACCCTGCCTTTTCATTTTCCCATTTTGTGTCCTCCTATTACCTAAGTTGCAGTTTATTTTAGCTTACTGTGTGGCATAGACTGATGTGTGAAATGTAGACAGCTGTGTGTGATCAACTCAAGTTTCTATATGTTCTCCCTTTGCTCTCTCATCCTCGGGCCGCAACCCTCTCCTCTACCCCCCCCCCCACATTCGTCAACCCCCCCCCCCCCCCCAACCACCCTCCCCCTCTGCGGCCCAGGAGGAGCTGGTGCTTGCCGCCCTGAGGATAGAGGCTCTACAGGTAGCCAAAAGCATCTCTCAGTGCCCCTCCCTCTCCACTGTAACCCCCCAGGTACTGCGCTGAATCAGCCTGCACCTGCTGTATGTGTGTGTGTGTGTGTGTGTGTGTGCACCTTTAATGAATGATTACAGAAAAACAGGTGTGTGTAAGCGCACATGTGCGCAGCTATAGTGTGCGTGCATGAGTGTTTCTCAGCCTGCCTATCCCTCCCCCTAAACACACCATTCTGTGTGTGACTGTGAACTCATGGCCTTATCAACATGGTGGCTGCAGCACCGCATTGTCAATCCTGCCACCTCTTCAGTCCCCCACATATGAAATCTCTATCATGGCTTAATGGGTCCAGCCCTCACCCAGACTAGTAGTGAGCTCTTTTAGGTTTACCCCTCAGGAAGAGAGTGCTGTGTCATCACAGTCTCTTACCTTTAATATGCATGTTGGGCAACATGCATGTTGCCTGTTCATGAGAGGCTTGAATGTGACTGGGAATGTCTCACATCAGACTTAATATCAGCAGGGATGGCATTCAATGGATATCACTGTCCAAGATTTATTTCTTGATTTGTTCATCGCTCCAAATCCCAGTCACATTCTTGTTTTGTGATTTTGTCCTTTACCCAAACTAACAGCACTAACAAACAGCTACATCAGGCAGGTGTCAGTATTCAGTTTAGCTGGAATTTCAGGTTGAATTTGGGAATTTGCCGGTTTTGAGGCTTGTGTTGAAAAAGCACATGCCTAGATATAAGTACAGTGACATTTTTTGCTCAGTGATGATCAGAGGCACCTCTACATTTTAAGGCCGGTGGAGAAATTCTCCAGGCACTTCCCAGCCCTCTATCCGCCCATGTCTCATGCTGTTGTCCCGCACATTTCACAGTTTCGTCTTAAGAAACCCAACACTCGGCGGTGGAACATCAACGGTTCACCCTTACTCAAAGTAAGAATAACATTACACCCCTGTGATCTGTCCTCGTCGTAATCCAGCTTCAGTTCAGCCTTTGAATATTTGGACAGTGACATTTCTAATTAGTTTGGCTCTGTACTCCAGCACACTGGATTAGAAAGGAAACAATTACTGTGAGGTTCAAGTGCTGACTTTCAGTTTTAAGTGTGTTTGAAGGTGTCCACATCCACATTGGGTAAAAGTGTAAGAATCAAAGCCCCTTAATGCGTTGTACCCCCAATTTTTGTACAATGCAGTAGATGATAGGGTTACAGTTCCTTTGTTGTTTATTCAATATGGATATATGCCCTCAAATTAAAGCTAAAAGTCAGCACTTTACCCTTCTAATGGTTGTTTCATTTGAAGTCCACCATGCTGGAGTACAGAGCTATAACAGCTGTCCAAATACAGACAGAGTGCACTGTACACTCTTCCTCCTGTAGACCCCATAAGCTTCATTCAGTCTGAGTGGTGCCATCACTATCATAGCTCTATTTTGTCTTAATAGCTGTTCTTTGTCCTTGTGAGCAAATTTGTCCGAGTTGTGGTTTTTCCAGTAACATCTAGTATCTCTCTAGTTTTCATTCATCTTAGGGAGAAAACTATAGTTACACCTACTACTGCGGTATTCTCTGTGTTTGACGTAGTGTTTGTATTCTGTTGCCTCAACTTGTGTCTCTAGTGTTCAATGCATCCCATTTTCTGTTCATATTAAGTAGTTTTGCTGCTACATCCATGAGCAAATGTCTTTCTTACTTTCTAGCTTTGCAAAGTGCTGTGAAAAGGTACCCCAGCAAATCTTATGTTATCTTTACCTGACGTGTGATTCAGGTTGATCTTATGTTTGTTATGTGCAACAGCAGGTCAGTTATTTGGTTATTAAGCATACTGTACCATATTCTGTTTTATTCTACTTCATGCCATGCTATGGTAATGACATTTTAGGGTTTTTTTTGGGTGTTGTTTCTGAAAGACAGAGATAAATGTCATACCAAAACAGGACAGCTTGCTTACAGTTTTCGTTTAAACCTCACTGAATTGGGAGGGTAAGCCCAATCGGTACCTCACTAAAAGCCAAAGTCTGTGGTTGCATAAATTCTGCCGCATTTAACCGTAGCAGGACTTTAGTCTTTACCTTCATTGAAATAATGGATTTACTGCTCCAGCCAGACCAAACACTTCACTCTCTTCTCCATGTATTAGTGGGTCTCAGTCTTCTTGTCCCTTGTGAGCCCCCACCATTTCATCAAATCCTCCTGTAATCCGGCTCTCCTGTGGATGACTAAATCCCTCTCAGGGCTGCATTTTAGGGGACCAAAAAGGGGTCCAAGAAGTATCTTTTTTGCATTTCAATATGATTAATTGTGTAAAGAGTTGTTTTTTGGTAGAGTTTTGTTATAGTTTGCAATAGTCACATGAACATGTGTGTACCATATCCAAAGTTTAACTCTTTCTATTGAGAAATCCTCTGAATTTTCTGGTTTTACCTCACATCATGTCCTTGTAGTTGGGAAAGAATTGAGCAAATGATGCAATTGGTCACAGTCAACATTTTGGTTCTTTGGTAAGACCAGTTCACTATATTGCAATGTGATTTAACACGAGACTAACATCTGTTTCCCATGCTACCCAGTCTGCTACCCTATCCCTACTCTCCTGTATATGATGCAGTTTCTGCTGTATCAAGTGCTGCCCTCCTTCCCCTCTGGCTTGCCTGGACCCAATCACATTCAAGCTATACTGAGATGAGCAGGTGATGACTGCTCAGCTGGGGGCAGCATCAGCCAATCACTTGGCTAATACTGTGGCTATGAAGACTGTTTCATCCAATCATGTGGCGGCCGACCAAGTCTTCAAGAAAATCACTAGCCTGCCTCATTTGCATATTGATTTTGCTGTGTGGTACATTTTGATATAGTTTGATGCTGCCTTGCGGTTTGGTTCAGGAATCCTGTCGAGAATGTGCGTGTGGGCCTGAGGGTGAGGGTGTGTTGCGTCCCATCTGTAGCTCAGTCTGGTTTGTAACTGGCTATGTTTCCTTTCCTCTCACTACTCTCCTTTGGTTCCTGGAAACAGCAGAGGGAAGTGTCATCTCCAGTAGAGAGCTCTGTGTCCAAGACCTCGCTGTACACCAGGACCACCACCAACTACATCGAAGGGGAGAGCCCCCATCTCCCCAGAGAGCTGGACCACTCACTAGGAATTGCACGAGAGGAGGTGCCTAAAAATGTTTCTTTCTGCAATATGGGTCACAAATATTGTATGTGTCATCTTTGCATGTTCCAATTCAGCATCTCACACTTAACTAAACAACGTATCCTGCTCCTCAGATTGTGACAAAAGAGAAGGAGGTGCTGGAGTGGCGGAGGAAGTATGAAGACAGCCGACAGGAAGTGGTGGAGATGAGGTAAGATGTAACACCTTTGGCTGTCATCACTGACATCACAGCGACGTCCCACCCATACAGTATGGATTTAACACCTCTCTACACATGCTAAATGGTGGTGTCTTGTTTTCAGACTCCACTTATTATCACCATTTAACCTGTCAATGGGTTTATCTCACTTAAAGTGTCAGCCGAAGCCAATGGTTAACTGCAGTGCTGAGCCACTTAAAGAAGTCCATCTATCTAGCAGTATGAGTGATAATTATTATTTATTTACTAATGGCTGTGGTTGAGCTTTGGAGAAAATGCAAGTTATATGTTAGTTGCTTTGTAATGCTGTTATTTGAATTATACACCACCTGAGAACAGGACTAAACTGGGATTAATTACCCTCATATTTACGTCCACAAACGATAAATCTATGTCTGACAAATGGCTGCTAATAGGGGTTCAGGAGAGATAAAGATATGCAGTACTGAAACCTTGTTCTCTGCCAGCAGGTGGTGGGTGTGGGTCCAGCTGGCCACAGCTCAGTTAGTGTGGATAAAACAGAGCTTACTTCATTTGACTGATTGGGCTCAGGATAAGGAGGGGCTAAGAGGCTAAGGGGGAGGCATGGCTAATCAATCCTCTTACCTCTGGCAACCTGCTTTTCCCCCAAACAAGGCTTCCTATTGGGTCCTGCCAGTCCTTGGCTCAAAGTGTGGGGGAACTTTGAGTAAAAAGAGTCAGATGGAAACTGGGCACACAGTGCAGATTAAATGAAAAAAATACAAAGCTAAGGATAGTGTAGGGCACTTGGTAGAGATTAAACCTCTGCCAATACTTGATAATTCAATTTTGTAAAGCTGTAGGCTAACAGGATAACATTTAGTGTTTGTCATTTCTCCAAATTCTAACAAAATTTCTAAATATAGAAAATTTGTCAATGAACTTGAACTTTTTAATGTTACATGTTCTCAGCAGCACATGAACACAACATAAAAGGTATGGCCACAAACACAGATTCCATGTCCAGATATATATGTAATCTGTAATCCTTGGGCTATCTGACTAATGTTGATGTTGATAATGTTGATATGTTGTTATTGAGACATCTCGCAAACAAACAGACAGGTTATTCTCACATGAACTGAATGATCCCATCCATATATTGATGACCTACAATTTCTCATCCTTAGGAGAATTGTCGCTGAGTATGAGAAGACAATTGCACAGATGATAGGTGAGTTCAATATTCAAACCAGCTTTATGGTTGGTAACAAGTTTCTTTTCAGTGCACATAAATTCCATTTGTTTCCCAACCTCTGCCACTATTTTTTGCTGCACTTGTTTATTTGCAAACCAGGGAAAACATGTAATTTCTATGTGCTCTAATCCATTACCAGTGATTTCAGAGATTTTTTCTCTGACACAAGCTAGCCTTGTCCAGGTTCTCTGAACTCATTAAATATCCCTGCAGGTTCACTCTGCTCTCACATCTTCTCTGCCACATCTGGACATTTCTAAAAATTTGATTTTGCCGCTATCTAATTTAATTTCTTATTCTCATTAAAGCACTGTCACAAAAAAAGAACAATCTGTCTCTGCTTGTGTCTAACACTCGGCTCTCTCACGTGTCTTGCCCTCCCAGCTTGACTTAACACAGTCCCTTCTTTTCTGTTCTGCTCCCATCTTTGCCCCTTACTGTTTGATAACCCTGACAGGCATGCCAGGTGAGTAACGCGGACTTGTCCTTCACTTGTGTGTGTCAGCTCACATCTCTCCATCCGTCCATCAGAGAGGGGAGTAGATGTGCTCACTTTCTTCCTCACATCAAGTGACATTTGCTTGTCCATTTTCGTTTGTGTTTCATTCTGTATGTTGAAACATTGTTTACTGTGCTTTTTTAAGTGGGTAAAAAAGGACAGAATCTTTTGGCATTTTCTATTCTGCTGCCCTTTATGCTATCACTCAGATCCTGATTGTACAATAAACCCTCTACAAATAGATCAAAACCTTTTAGATGCACTGACACACACTGGCAACCTTTACATGCATATCTGCGCTTTGCTTCTGTACTGTAGATGGTTGCGAAAGCCATTCATGCAGAATTAGTGCGTTAAGCAGGTTGATCATCTAAGCTTGTGACAGGAAAGGAAAGGGAAAGCTGGGAGGGGGGCTGACATATAGGAGCTTTGTCATTTAATACTGAAGGGTCCAGAAGCCACTCAAAACAACCCAGCTGCCAGCACTGTCTCTGGTTTACAGTGATTTTCCCATTGTTCAGTTTTTTGTTTGTTTGCATGCTCCACTGGTTTATCAGAAATACTCATATAGTGTAGTTTAAAATGTTGTTAAATCATGTACTAATCCACAAATCCATATCAATATATTTATAGTGTGTTGGTGTACATTCCTAACCAGTATGTGTGTCCCCCACACTAAATTCTTAAGCATATAGATTGATGATCTGATCCACGCTATATTTGTGTGTCTCTATCAGAGGATGACCAGAAGGAGAAGTCTCTCTCTCACCACACCATCCAGCAGCTGATCATGGAGAAGGATCAGGCTTTAGCCGACCTCAACTCCGTGGAAAAATCTCTTGCCGATCTCTTCCGACGTTATGAGAAGATGAAAGATGTGCTGGAGGGCTTTCGCAAGGTGACTAACGCACAAATTATTCACAACTAATGAGCGTTTTCAGCATGGCCGGCCTTGTAAGTCATCTAAAATGTTGCTTCCCAACACTTACGGATAGTAATTAAAATATTTCTCACTCTGTGCAGAATGAAGAGGTTCTGAAGAAGTGCGCTCAAGAGTATCTATCCAGGGTCCGTAAGGAGGAGCAGCGCTATCAAGCCCTGAAGATTCATGCAGAGGAGAAACTAGACAAGTGAGTCTATACATAGTCTCACTATATCATGTTTATTCTATCATGACTGTATAGTTTTTCCTCGAAGGGAAAACACCACAATACACTAATTACACAATAAACCAGTGCCCAGATAAAATGTGTGTGGATACAGGCCAATGTAATTAACACTTTCTATAGATTATTGATATTTAATCTATTTGAAATTCAGCATTTATAAAGATTATATTCATAGACTTTCCAGGCTTATGGAGGTCATAGAAAGGTGACTTGATTCTCTCATTACTTGTGTGTTTCCAGGGCCAATTCAGAGATAGCTCAAGTGCGGGCCAAGGCCAAGCAGGAGCAGGCCGCCCACCAGGCCAGTCTGAGGAAGGAGCAGATGAAGGTGGACTCTCTGGAGCGCACATTGGAGCAAAAGGTCAGTCAGGATCAAGCATCAAGCTTTAAAAATATCTGAGGCTCAATCATGTGCCAGCCTCCATGCTTAAATGCACACAAATTGTAAATTTTTAACCATTGTTTTACAGAACAAAGAGATCGAGGAGTTGACAAAGATCTGTGATGAGCTGATCGCCAAGATGGGGAGGAGTTAGCAGCCTCGCCTCATCTCACACAGAAGGAGGAAAAAAACTACTTTGATCAGAGATATTTTACTGCTCTTCCAAGGACTGATGGACATTTAAGGCCAAAGTGGTCTTGGGGGATACATTTCCTACTGACTTTGTGTATACAGGATGCACAGGAATGGCTTCCTCCTAATCACTCTGTACATTTTTGATGTGTCAGTGTATCGTACTGTATCAGGGGTCTGGTATAAAGTTTTAGAAAATGTACCATATCATTAATGAGTGTGTCTGCCTGCGTGTGTGTGTGTGTGTGTGTGTGTGTGCGTGTGTGTGTGTGTGTGTATGATGATGAGAAAGTGCGAGCATTGTTTGTGGGTTAAATTATCTATAATGATGTTGCCATGACAGCCACTGAGGGAGAAGACTGTTTACCCACTCCTGTTGTTGTCTCCTCTTAATATGAGAGAAAGATAGACTTTGAAAAAGAGTATCAGAGACTAAGATTCATTCATAAAATGTTGATACACCACTAAGAGAATACAAACTATCACAATAGCTTACTGCATGTGAGAGAGGAAGAGACTCTTGTATTATTAATGTTTGTGTAGGAAATTCCAAGAATGAAAAAAGACTCATTTGCATTTTTGAGTTATTCTGCCATTTTCAACCTGCTTCCCTCATGTAACCTTGTAGATATTTGTCATACTTGTCATAGCTTTCTCGATGAAATCGTGGGACTTTATTTTTTGGATTTTATTTTGATATAAAGCAAAGTAATTGTGACCGTATTCAGTTGTGACCAGGAGTAATTTAATTTTTGGATGGATTTGTCCTAGTCCTGCTATGGTCATTGTGTCACACTGAGGAATAACTTCTCTGCACAGCTACTGTACAGCATCTGCTTACAAAGTGCAATAAAAGATGGCAATACAGCATACTGGATTTATTCATGTTATTTCCTTGCATGGTGAGATGACACCAGGTAAATCAGGATTCAGATGTGATTAAGATTTTTTGACAATGTCAATGTCAATGGGTGATCTTGCTTGTGTGTAAATGATGCAGTGATGCATTACAGACCTTTGTTTTTGAGTTTATTCTCTTCTTTTTCTTCATGTATCCCAGGGGGCACTTCTGTAGTTTGAAAGATGGTGTAGTTTAGCTAGTTTGAAAAAACAGAAATGACGATTTGGCCCCAAAAAATATCTACACATAATTGTGTTTAGGAGGAAATAAACCCATAAGTAGGATTACAAATAGATGTGAGTATAATAAACATAATACACTGTATATTTATTCTTATAATAACCAATAAACTACTAGCTACAATAATCCAACCGCGCAGGAGGAGTCAGATGTAAACTGATGCAAACCTGCTGAAAAAAGAGGTCAAGGTAAGTGCAGCAGGGTGATGTAAGGACTGTAAGTAACACAGGGACAAGACAGGAAAGAGCCAGGATGGGTGTGGCTAGAGCACAGTAGTAAGGTGAGAGCCACAGGATGAATCGCTGCCTCTCTTTTGCCTATTCAGGCTGAGGAGGCAACTACAGAAGCTCAGGACAGAGCCGTGGACCCCAGTGGAGGGGCTGCTAATCTCCTGGTCAGTGCAGGAAGGCATATTAGCTCATCTGATAGCTCAGATTAAGCTCAGGGGGCTTTAGGAGCAAACAACCTGCTTTTTATTGTGTGATCAGGACGTGCGAGGACCACCAGCGCCATGAGAGCTGTCCAGTACTGTCTTCTGCTCCTGCTTTCCCTGGTCCTGCTAGCAACACACAGTAAGGACTTGGTTGTCTTTCTCTATATCCTTTTTTTCTATCCTCACCTTGTTCTTTCCTCCCTCCAGATCACTGCTCTTCCCTCTGCCCACCTGACATTTGAACTCAGTTGGTGTCTCCCTTTTGGTACTCTTCTCCCTTAAAACCATTGAATTTTCAAGAATAGTCTGCATTTTTATTTTTCTGTATTTCAGCCTGTACCTGAGAGGCAGGAGCCTGAGTCCAAACTAGACTGTAGCTTTCAGAGATTACAGGAGGACATACAGTATATGTTGGACACAACAACATTACGGCAATCTTTTATTTTTCAAAAAAGGCTTGTAAAAATGTTTTATAATTCTGACAAGACCATGCACCAACGGTAAAACCTTATAATAGCCCTTTATTTTATGTCAGGATTGCTAATAACCATTCATTTCTCTGATAATTCTCTTAAGTTTTGCTTCCTTTCAGTGTGTCATCCTGCTCTGTAACTAGCATGCAATCCCAGCAGCTAATCTCTTAATAGGCCTGGAGGCTAATACTTTTAGCATGTGTTTAAAGCGGCTGTGCTGTGAGGATAGATTGGGGTCAACTACAAACAACAGGGGGCATTTATATGTCATGTCAACACACAGAGGAGTACACAGCAAGCAAAGAAAATAGACCAACTGCTCAGAAATGTTAATTTGCTATTATTGTCTTAATTGTTTTACTGTTAAAATTGTTCCACATGTTTCAAAGTATCTGACACCGTCCCATTAAGTTGATTTTGCCCTTCCAGAGCATTTCACTCTACTAAATCTACACGGAGACAACACTTTGCCTTTTCTGAGCAACTTTTTTGTCCTCCTGTCATCATGACTGAATGATAAAAGACAAGTCCGGAGGTTATTTTGATAGCCAAGACAGCAGATGTGCTGTTTCAGAAAAAAATGTTTGAAGCTTTCAGCATTTCCTATAAGTCCAGCTCTGTTTGATCCTCTTAAGAAGGAGCATTAAAGGCTGTTTCTGAAGGGCCATTTTAGAATTTGGGAGACGGATGGAAGTTTTCAAAAGAAGGCGTTAAAGTGATATTTCAAAGGTCAGCTAGTTCTCAAATAACCACTCCTTCCTCTAAAGAGCTTTAGAAAGACATTTAAGTGTTTCATGTGCTGAAGCTCTAGTTGAAGGTTAGAGAGATGTGTTTTTATAGTAGGGTACTAGTTTTATTCTTTGCTTGATTTGGGAAGATTTATTGTGAATTAAGGGAGTAATTAATGCTCTCTATCTTCACTCTCTCACTTTGGAACAACATCACAGCGTCAACATCACAGCTTCAGATTCACAATGTGAATTTAGTATCTGTGTCTGTGCTCGCATGCTCATCTAAACTATCAGTCCAGTGTAGATAAGGGATAAAAATATCCCTTGTAGATGCTGCTTGATCTTGACTAACAATAGCTATAAATTGATGATGAATGGGACTGAGTTAGCTTGAGTATGCAGCGATGTAATGCAGTTTTTAAAATGCCAGAATCATTTGCACCAATGTCTCAACACTGCAATATTTGGTGGAAAATCCTATTCTAGCATCATAAACAGTTCACATCAACTGAAGCAACACAATCAGGTCAGTCTTGGCCTAACCTAGATGTGGTTACATTGCAGTACACGACATGACTTAGGTTATGAATCCATAATACATCAAGAATAACAGGACTGGCATTTAAAAACAGTGGTGTGTGTTTTTCTTTAAATGTCTCAAGTTCTTGGATCTTGGAATTGTATGGTTTTATGTGATTTTTATTTATTCAAAATTAAGTTATTCACATATTACTGATCTTTGGATATTTGGATTTGCTTGTATTTAAAATAAATCCAAAATAGAATTTCTGAGTAAAAAAAATCATACAGAAAGCACAGTACTATGTTTTCATCTCATACAGTATTTGACATCTTTGATGCTAAATATCTCTACACCCCACAAAGATAAATGAGATTCATTAAACTCTCAACATGCCACCGCTTTAGTGTGTGTGTTAACATGAGCTGTAGCAGTATTTTTCTTTCCTATTCTCCTCAGGTGAGGCTCTGCAGTGTTATACCTGTATGGGCTCCAATAATGACGACTGCAACCGGCAAGGCTCCAAATCCTGTCCCACCTACTCTGATGCCTGCGCTGTGGTGGTGGGCCATGACAGTGAGTCCAACAGTGACAGTGTAGTAGCCTCTCTTTATCTAGTTCACGTTCTGCCTCCCTCCTACCAACGACAGAGTAACCAGACAACTCTAATTGCATCTGCGTGTGTTAATGTGTGTGTTTAACAAATGGAGGGCACGCTGCTGTCTGGAGACACATCACAATCAGAGGGGGGTCCGAGGCTTTTAAGGGAATGAAGGGCTTTGCTACTTCTACTCGATCAATATCTTTAATTAGAACACCATGTGTTCATGGCACCAAGACAATTTCTCTTTGCAAAATGAAGTCAACTCTAATTTAGAGCTACACAAGGCAAGATTGTTATATAAAAATACACCATATCAACCTTGAAGAAGTAGGGCTGCAGCGAAGGACATCTTTCTATCTGTGAATGGCACATTGTACATGCACCAGCTTCCCCATACATAAATTATGGTGAGAGGTATGTACAAAACCTTAAAACTTGAGAAACAGAGTGCTCTGATAGCTGGATATTTACTGTGCATGCCACATAACTGCAACATCCCTTGTTGCATGTCAAATCCATCTCTGTATCCCCATGTTTCCTGTCTGCCTCTTTACTGCCCACTATCTAATAATGCCAAAAAAAAAAAAAAAATCTTAACATGCAGAGCAAACTGCACTCACTATCATTTTGTCTCTTTCATCTCTTTTAGTCACTCAGCAAAATCATATTTATATTGGCACAACAGCTGTTAGCTAAACCAGTGTAACTGACTTCTATTTCTGTCCGTTTGTCAGGTGGGGTGATGAAGTCATGCTCCTACAAGTCCTTCTGCAGTCAGGCCAACAGCCAGGGCTACAGAGCACCGGGTGTCAGAGTTCACTGCTGCTACAGCGATGACTGCAATGTGACAAACTTTGCCTCTCGGCTGCAGGGGCTCAACTATTTGCTGCTGCTTCTGCCTCTGTTGTTCCACTGCTTTTTCAAGTAGACACACGGCTCAACTTAATCATCCAAACAAATATCCATCTGCTACACAAACGCCAACTACTATTGCATTAATTCACCACAACAATGCCTAATAACCCTTCCTTACTACAATTTCACTTTTCTCCTTTATTTACCTTATTTATCTCAACTTGAACCTAGACATCAAGGAGTTACTGCACATAGTTCAAGGTGCTAGGTGTGACTGTGTGGATTATACACACACTGCTGGATTGAATCCATTAAGAGGTACTCAAGTAGATGCGTTTGTCAATGGATTTCACTAAGCCAATAAGAAGAAGATCCTGAGGGAAGTGCTGAAATAACAGGCAGAGATTATTTATTATTTGCTTCCTACATTAAAGAGTACTGTTTGAGTTTATCAGTTCCCCCACCTGGTTTGATGCTGAGCACACAATTTGTGCAAATAGAGGATAAAAAGTAGCAAAACTATCTCCTTTAGTTTTACTAATCACCCTCCGAGTTACTTTTTACAGGATCAATCTTCTTTCATACCTACCCTACATACTGCGTCGCAGCAGATGTTACTGTGGCTAAATATGGAACCAAGAATTCAATCATCTGGTGTGTCGTTACATCATTAGCCCTCTACCTGTCAATCACACATCTGACGAGCTGCGTGAGATATTCTGGAAGATGGTGAAGAAACACTGCAAATCCACATAAGCCTTTTACATGCCTGTGGCCAGGTGTGTTACACTGATGAGGTTAATCCACTGCGTTTCAAGTCACTTAAACCATTACTGAGTTTATAAACAGAGTCACACCTCGCTGGAGGGTGGTGCATAAGGAGAGGCTACTGTAGTCCTGGCATATTTAATCCTAAACTGTACACTCAAATCTTGTGTGCATTCGTTTACTGTACTTATTGTATGTAAATGTCTCATTATGTATTAAATCTAAATCTAAAGAAAGTAGGCTACTGTATATATGATATTGTAATGTGAACTGGATGTACAGGTCAAATGATAACACTGTTGACATTCATAATTCAATGTAAATACAACCAATATAAAGGTCTTTTTGTAAGTGTCTCTGTGTGCATGTAATTATTTCAGTCCTAAAAAGTCTTAAAACAAGCTGAAAACTGAATAATGGGGTGAGATTGTTTCAATCCGTTCTTTTTTAATTTCAAAAGTTATCAAATGACTTGACAAAAATGTTTCCCGTATGCTTTTATTATTCTTACTTCACTTAAAAAACAATAACCCACAGTACATATGCATGTACTTAATAAACTTACCACTCAAATGACCAATTATTATGGTTTTATGGCACGTTTTTCAAATTGGAGAGTTTTATGTTTTTCATTTGTGAGTATATATTGTCAGTTAATCTTGTTTTCATATGGAGTATTTTTAGTGAGTAGTTATCTGAGTAATGTTACTTTGGTTGACTACAGCATTGAGAAAAGAATAACTTGAAACTTTATATAACTAAAATATATTGAATTATTTGAACCAGGATTAATTATGCAGTTTTAACAGGAAAAAAATCAAATGAAAGTTTCTTATGCAAATCCTTTATGAAGGATAATGTGTGTGTGTAGTTGTCTATGTAAGTGTATGAATGGGCCAAAACAAGATTGAGTAAATCAAGTAAAACAAAGGCCATGTTTGAAGCTTTGTATACATATTCTCCAGTGAATATATCGATATGCAAATTACTAAATATGGAGCACTAATACATCCTTTTTCTATCCGGTGCATTTAAATGTGTCTCGTATTTGCAAATCCAAATTTAAAAGCTAGGATAGAACAGCTGCTCTCATGCTGAACCATGTTAACATATTATGATCATTCTGTATTTGGAGAAGCTACAAGACTGACACCTGTTGGACTGATAACATTCACTGCTTACAGAACAGCTTACTTAGACGTATTTCTGGACTGTGTCAGATATATAAACTGCCCCCAAAAAAACAAAAAACAAAACAAAAAAAAAGCACAACATTCTAACAACATACAACATGTTACATAAACCAAAGAAAATGTTATGTAAGTAAAGCTCTGTGAGATCAACAAATCAGTGCTTATTAGAATCTTCAAGATGATGCAGATCAACTCAACCTTTGTGCATAACAAGAAGCTCTGTCTGCAGTCAAAACCATCTTTTTCCAAGTGTCTAATCTTGAAGTTCACACAGCCTCCACTGTGAGGCAGTCTAGCCATACTTTTGACTTCAGAACACGAAGTTGAACCTACAAGACTGTTGCATTTCATACTGAACAACCACGCCTCATAGGTGCCGCTGGGATTGGCTTGAGTCAATAGTTGCACTGTTTTATTGCTGTCTGCTGGGGTTTGTGTTTTATTTAAAAAAAAAAAAAACTTTCTCCCACAGTTTCTTGCTTTGACTGACTCTCTCTCTTTCCCCACTCACCCTTGTGATGTCCTACTGCTCTCTCCTTTGACAGGCAGGTGTGAGAGTGTGAACGGTCTGCCCTGGAGGGGGATAGACACTGACCCCAAACCGTGAGTCTCCAGGCCTGTTCAGCCGGAGCCTGTTCTGGGTGCTCAAATCCACAGACAGCCAAGAGAGCGGCCCCTCGTCAGCCCTCATCAGCTTTATTTGAAAGGCTTCTTTCACCTTAATTAGGACGGTGAGGGGAAGGTTTGCCCAAACTTGAAGGGCTGATGGGGGCGGGGGGGTCAAGGGGTGAAGGTGCTGCTGAGGTGTAGGTGGGGGCATCTAAAGTTTGTCTTTTGGGGCTCATAGTTCACTTCAAACTGTTCAACAGTGTTACGGTCATGATTCACTGAAGTGGGATTGTTTGGGCACTGTGCAATTTCCCCGCCACATGACTGTTGTGTGAAATGTCACCTACACTTTTCTCCGATACAGACATAGTCTGGGTCAGAGTTTCTAATTTGATGGAGGATTTGAAAGTGCAATCATGGCCAAAGCCCCCGCTGAATTGGAGCGTCTCTGGACAATAACACCAGTCACTGTATTCTCCACGTGTCTGCCATCTGAGCTAAAACTGAAGGTCATCACCATGGCAACTTTGCTGTTTAAATTGGAGTATGTTTAATCCCAATCCTCTGGCACCTGAAGACATTATCACCACAAATCCCACCGTCAGTCATCAAATAGATGAGCCAGCTGCCCTTTAAGGAAGGCTGTGCGAAAGTAACAGATTGAAGAAAACTTGTATCTACAGTGGTTTTCTAAAGCAAACCAGACAGGTTTCACTCCTTGTGAATGTCACTGAATGTCCCGTAAACTGACATATCCGTGATTATTTGTGTGTGTGTGTGTGTGTGTGTGTGTGTGTGTGTGTTTTGCTGTCCTGGAAAGATCAACGTCTTTCTGAGAAATAGTTACGCTTCCATATTTTTGTTGTGAGATTGTCTGTTAAGGCCGTCATTGCATTTTTCTCACAATATTTATTTGCCCAGTGTATTGATTGCATGACCTCTTTGTAATGAGAGCAGGTTGCAGAAGAACTGATAAGACAAGTCAATACAGCTAAAAAAAAAAAACCCAAGAAATATAAACTTGTATTTTACGAAGGCTCATTACTGTGTTTTTCAGTAATGATCAATTTTTGGTTGTGCTAAAATCACTTCTGTGTAAATTAGGATGATGACATCAGGCAGATGGCTCTGGTTGGAGGCTCCTCCCAAACAGGGAAATGAACTTATGAACCACCGGTGGAATCCAGGTCCGGCCCACATAAGCAAACCTGTTCATCTAGGACAGTTCCCTCGCTACAGAAAGAACAGTTTTGAGTTGTCCCAGGACAGGTCAGACTGTTTTGGCAATACTGAGCTTTGGATGCAGTCCCTCAGAATATCCAACAGTGGAAAAAAAAAACTAATGAGTTGTGTGTCCATGGCAGTCACCTACCTTTAAATCATCGATCAGCTGCTCTCAATCAAGTGACAGCCAATATCACCAGACATGATGACCAGTGGTTGCAAAAACAAACAAACACATCCAAGCTAAAAGAACACACACTGCTCAAACATCAAATGCTTGTGCCATTGTGGGGAGGGAACAAAAGCACTGGGGTTGGGGTAAGAGGGGGGTATGAGAGCGTGTGAGACGATGGCTGTGTTTACAAGCGCCCGGGTCCTGGCTGGTCGGCCCGGGTTCACCCAACGGTCACCGGTTCTGAGGTCTCCGGGTCTTGGGTCTTTTTGAAAAAGATCTGTGAAGCAGAATTAAAGTGATCTACCTCCGGACTCCGGACGGAGGACCATAAGGGCTTTTAGTCTTTGAAACAGGGAAGAGGAGAGATAGAGAGAGCGAGAGAGGGGGAGAGGGGGGACTAAAGAGGGAGCGATGAGGGAGAGAGGAGAGGAAGAATTATGTGTAATGAGTGTGTTCCCCTGCCTGAGCTACTTTGAAATGTGACTAAATGGCCCACCTTCTGTGAGACCGGTTGGCTCGAGGGCAGTGAGGAGCCCTCCGAGACCTGAGGCTGACAGGGAACACAGGCTCCAGAAAGTGTAACGCAAGTTTAGACACTTTCCTCTAATGAAACCCTTTCAAGAAATGTAAAACAAAGTGATTCGCATGGAAGTAATGTTCTTGAAATAAAAGGAAACTAAGTCTTTCTTTTATTCGTACTATGTGAATTTCTTCCCGTGAAGTTCCTGCAGACAGTAATTAACTCAGTTCATATGTTGAACCATTGACTTTTATAATATCTATCATACTGGTAAGATGTAGAAGATAGTTATTTGCACCATCAACACTTCCTTTAAATGTTTTTAATTGAAAGAAAAGCAGTAACATAAAATATCTCTGTTCTACAAACAGATGTCATGAGCTATATGAGCACTTTCCCTCATGAACAACATATTTCGTTTGTCATCATTAGTGGATAAATTCCAAGTAAACATTTTTCGAGCCAATATACAGCATCTAGCGTCTCCGCCATATGTTTTCTGCAGTTTTCACCTCCTTCCCAGTCTCGTCTCATGACAAGACAGTGTTTGCACCATTTCTGTTTCAGCTATAGCTGTTGCTGTCTATTTTTGTTATCCCCAACAGGATGAACAAAGGAGCAGGATTATATAGAGAGAGGGCTCTTATGGTGAGCCTTTTGTAGCTTTAAAACAGTTCTGCTAATTCTACCTGTCTTACCGGCAGGAGGAACAAGATCTTATAGGAGCTCTTTGCTTTTAGTGGGGGAAAAAATGGATCATACAAGTATAACAAGTCATTATGAACAACTTAAAAGTAGAGGGGGCTGTACTGTGAAGGGTAACTCGCTGGTGGGGTTGATTGTGTTGAATGAGTGAAGAGGGAAGAGAAGATAACAAAAGAGAGGAGAGGAAAGCAGACCTTGGAGCCAAAACCAAATCACATCAGTAACTGCTGCGCCCCGGGGTGAGGGCAGGCTCAGTCAGCCGTACCATGCAACTGGGATAATTAGTTTTGGAAAGGAATATCAACTGATATAATTGAGCATTCTCCACTAATGAAGATCCTCTGTGTTGTCACTGGTGAGGCGCTAATTGACGGGAGACGGATGGATGGGGTGGGTGTAGGGAGGGGTTGAGGGGCTGTGCAGGATATGATGGTGAAAGTGCTGCCCGCACTGGCAACCAAACGTTTTTCAGGTTCGTTGATCTCCATTAGACAGGTTTTATTTAGTAGTCAGTGACTCACTGTCGGCTTTCATTCGCACAAAGCCCTGTTAGTGTGTGTATGATGGGCTCATTCACAGCCGTTTGCTGTGTTCCCTCTAAAGGTTTGCCAGGACATGAAAGAGAACTTGCCGCAGTGTTTAGACAGAGCCAGATAAGAGTGGTAAAGAAGAGGGCGGGGTCAGAAAAAAAAAAATCACAGGACATGGGGGTGGTGGAGGTTTAGGGGTTGCACAGGTCGTGTTGGGAGTTTCGATTGAGGGAAGCGGAGGGTCGAGGATTTGTGGAGGGAGGGCTGTGAGGAGGGGTCATGGTGAAATCAGTTGAGGGAATAATAGGAAAGCAAATTGGTTTTGACAAGTTTGGGGAGCTGGAAGTAATGCAGTCCTTTTAAAGGGGAGATGAGGGAATATCCAGCAAAACTATGAGATAATCAGGGGTACCATTCAGGACCAGGGTGAGGGGGAGGACCAGAACACGGGGCCTGCTGATGACCCTGATGGGCCCATGGAACAGAGTCAGTGCTCATATCCAGCCTACAGGGGGCGAGAGCTCGAAAGCAGAGTTGAACATTTAAAGAAAAGTGAAAGTTGTGTTGAAGCTTTCACACTTTCTGTAGTTTTCCTCTTTTCATGAAAGAGTCTTCTAATCCTTTCAGGAGATGAATTTTGTATTGATTAAGAATATTCTCAGCCATGAATAAATCAAATAAAGAAAGCTTGCCAAATATGCTTTTTATGAAGATGTTAAAAACATCCTTGTTAACTCGGAGACCGACAGGCAGGCAGACAGATGTAGAGACAGAAAAACATTAACAGACAGACAGATATTCAGAAAAACAGACAGAATGGCAGACGGGCGGCAGGGAAGACAGACAATACTGATCCACTATCCGCTGTCACACATCTCTGGAATCAAGCATCGTCCCCAACAGCAGGCTGCCTGCCAGATCAGCTCCACTGGCAGCTAGCTAGACCGACTGCTCACAGCAGCCAGCATGGAGACAGACTGACGCAGAGCAACCAGCTAAGGTGTTTGAACACAAACAGAGGATTAACAGAGTTCTGGGCATGGAGGTGACGGTAAATAAAACACCAAACAGGCCCGCTCCGCAGGACAGCCGGTCCAAACAGGCAAATGATTTCACACTCATTTCAAATTAATGTTGGTGGCTAATGGAGTCAGGGTTCAGCTTTATGCTGTCCAATTTGCTGGAGCTGATTTAATATGGAGAGCAGGACAGAATGCATCCAGTTGGGGCCGTGCTTTTAAAAAGGAGATGTTGCACTTTGCTCAGTGAAATAGGGAAGGCAGAGGATGATCTTTTGTTGAGCTGAGAAATTGTAAATTCCTGATGGTATCAACACAGAAGTAAACGGTTGAGATAAAGTCAAATAGTCTCCCTGCGCTTGCTGACACCTGCATGGCTTGATCTCTCTTTTCAGATAATATCACTTATATACAGCGAAAGAAAAAGACACACAGGCCTGATGCAAGAATACGGCCTCAACCCTTCAACCCCTGAGTGTCTGATTCAGAATGCAATTTGCTGTTGTTGTCAACCTTGACAATTTCTGAATGCAAATAAAATACACACATGCCCATGTGTGTGTGTATACACCCATAACATCATCCTTCATCTTCCTCTAGAGCTCAATCTGCAGTACCAGATTTGTGAGGTCGACAGCATCTGGACAGTAGATACATTCTCAGATATGTTGAAAGTTAGAAAAAAATCAGCCCCATCTATTTAGTATGCCAAGCAGGGAAGAACAATAGCAGGGAATTAATTAAAAGTAAGCCAGCATCTCAGACTGCTATTAACAGCTCAATATATTATCACTTGGTTATTTTTCTTGACAAGACATCACCTGAACAAGTCTTTGTTCTCCAATTCTGAGAATTAAAATTCTTTGAAGGGTCTTTCCATGACGTTATAGATAGGACAGCAAGGAACAGTGACACCTTTACTGAACAACCAGTAATCTGAACACTTTCAGTTCACCAGCTTCCTTCTCCGTGTTTTCCATGTGACTCCATATCCCTTCACATTAGTGCAGTCCGCCGCAAAGTAGCTGCAAGAATCAGCACGCGGTCAACTGTGGCAGGGAAAAAAGAAGGGAAGAAAGAGAAAATATTTAAGGCCTTGCTCCCTCTGTCAGCTTTCACCTCCTTTCCCTCCTTGTTCTTGTTTTCACAGCCCTTAATCCTGGCGGCTCCAACGCGGAGCGGTCACAGGTTTTGACAGCAGACTGTAATGACCTAAGCTGTTCTCTGTGGGGGGTGAGGACGAGGAGGAGGAGGAGGAGGAGGGTAGTTGGGGTAGGTGGGTGGGAAGGGGGAGTGAGGAGGGAAGACTGGGGAATTTTTAATGAGAGGTTATTTAGCATTTATTCTCAGGTGCAAGGCAGTTTCACATCCAGGCCTCCAGGGGCTGAGCATACATACCATAGAATTTCAGCAAGTGCTGCAAAACAACATATTTTTTTCCGTAAGCGACACCTCTAGGATGGGATAGGAGGAAATCAGGTGACATTGTTATACGGTGACAAAATACACATAGTGAGGAAGAGGTCGGTGTGAATGGACGGGTCAACAAAACATCGGGCTATAACACGCTAGACGGCTGTTCATTTCACATTATATTTGGAGAGTTATTATTGTAACCATGACCATTAAATTTGATTATATTATATTAAATTAACTAATTAAGTTATTGAAATAAATAAAATAAACTAAGATAAAAAAATTAATTATATTAGAATTAAATCAAATCAAATAAACTAAATCACATGTAAATCAAATCAAATTTTAAAGTTTAATTAAATTAAAGTAAAAAAGTTAGATTGATTTAAATTAAACAATTGAATTAATTAAAATTAAAATTAAATGTTAATGTAAATGTCAAGTCAATTGTATCTGGTATCATGTCTTATTGTTTTGTTAGTGAGCTGATTGAATCTTTATTAACTCGACCACCATCTAAATATGCCATTAAAAGTTTGTTTTTGTTTCCAAAACACTGACGCCACAAGGCTCATTACCTGATTGTTGGCAGGTTAGTGACTCTAACCTCACTCAGACTTAATGTACATTCAGACCAAAAACAACCCTGCGTTAAAACAACACAGTACCCTCCCTTCAACAAAAGGAACAAAATAGATCCCCCCCCCCCCCCCCCCCTTTCATGACAAAATTCATTGTCACTCCAGAACAGTGTTTTCTGATCTGCCAACCTGAGCTGCAAGAAGTTTTTTCACCAGCTATTCTTTACTTGATCTCTCTACTGTTCCATTTTGGACAGATACTATAGAGTGCAATTAGCATGTATGAACTTGATTTCTATAAAAAATTGCAGACAATTTTTTTTTAAATGAGAGATTGTTTATAACAGTGAGACTCAACCAAAACAAAGAGCTAAAAGTGGATAAAAGCATAGATCTGTTAAGCTAGGTGTTAATTCTCAGTGGGTTTGGCACTATGATCAACTAACATATCAACCCAAAATGATTATATGATCTGATCTGATAAATCTCTCTTTTTCTGATGCCACTAAGCTTTATCAGTAATATTTGTGAACATGTCTGTATTTATGTTAATAAACATTTTGTGTGTTTTGAAAATTTACCTGATTTTATTGGCTGAAAATATACTTGAAATGATCAGGTTGAAAAATTACTGATTCGGCCTTTAATCATATCAGTATTAGTTTATGTGATTAAGGCTGACACAGTGTATCTACATATGTAGAGCTGGTAGTTGCATAAAGTATAAAGTATAAAGTATATTTCATACAAAATATAACATTTAAACACAATCAAATTACAGCCAACACCATCACCTGAAAACCTTGAAATCATCCATGTCCATGTTGTTACATGAACATAGATTCAAAACCTTTAATTGGATTTAAATCAGCCAACAACATATGGAGTAAAAAAAATCACAGCAGCCTCTTGAAAATACCTCTTACAGGTTGAGGCTGTTGAGGCAATTTTTCCCTGCTCAAATGCAAGGTTTAAGTGTGGATGTCACTAGTAACCCTGACAGCTCAATTGGTGCATGGAGCACTTGGTTGCCATGCAACTGTTAGCAAACCTAATGTGGAGGTATGGATAATGTTGAAAATAGAGAGAAATTCAACTTTAATTGTATTTTAAGAAGAGAAGGACCTAATTTCATGCAGTTTGTACTTTTTTCATCAGTTATCGTGTTGGATGAAAATTGCTGCTGTGATTCTCTCTGTGGTTTGAAAAATGTTGCATTTCTGGCCACATTCAATAGGTGACGTCACAGCAGGTGTTTTTCATCGGCTTTAATAGACTTTTTTCACAGCCAATATTTTGACTCTTCATAGCAGGAAAAGCACAGGTGTTACTAATAATATTAACGATGGCTCTGTTCCATTTGGGTGTCCCAGTATGCCAAGCCAGTGATCCAACAGGCACAATACGAGGCCCTGAAACCTGCACACGTAATAGGAATGCAGCCTTGATTAATGTTATTAATTACACCTTTGCTTTTCCTGGTATGGCATGTTAAAATGTCTGTCGTGAAAAAGATCTACTGGCAAAACACCTGCTGTGGAGTGGGGCCAGTAGAGCAGCATGTTTAAAAAAGTTTCAACCTACAGAGAGCAGTGCAGCAGAATTTTTTTTTTTTTTTGCTCAGAGGCATGTAATGTTGGTTTAACCTTTAAAGTTTAACCTTTAAATTACTCACCAAGAAAATTAGCCTTTCCCACTAGGTGCAGCTATATTTTTCTCCATGTGACAATGATGTAGTGTTACTGTGTGATCAATTTGGAGCTTATAGTTAATCTAAACCAAAATTCAGCGAGTTCAAAGTCCAGGCACATGGTTTGAGCAGCATGCCATGACCAAAGAAATGTATACAAAAATGCACCTGATAGTCTTGTGCAACAGTAGACTTTACAATGAGTACTTGGATACCATTTTAAAGCTGTAGTCAACTTTTACAGTCCATGACTTTACTGTTTTGGCTCAATTTTACCACTCTCATCAGCATTATCTCCAGACAGAGCAGTCGTCTATTTTCACCAAATGGCAGACAGACAAAGTTAGTGACAAGCTAGTGACCATCGTAGAACATTTAGCAGCTAAAGAGACAGATATTTCCATCAGGAGACAGTGATCACCAAAACAGACCTAAAGGGAAAGAGAGTATTGTATTCCCAGCGTTGCCTAGAACACGACTCCAAATAAATGCTAATGTTGCTGAGTGTCTGCTGGATGTGTAAATATGCAACTAGTGCCAACATACTGTATATCAACTTTATAATATGATATGTCAATGATATGTTTGTAGCTTGTTGCGCTGCTCCCAAATGGCCAAAAAATATCAGTCGATATAGATTTAAGGTAAATATTTCTATTTCTATTGAATCTTTTAATGTAATTTGAATATTTTAAAGTAGATGACAACAAATGTAGTTGTTTTAATGTAGTATTGATCAGTTAAGGCACTGGTCCTACAGCAAAAGACTGGAGAACTTCTTCCACCACTGACAAGCTAAATTTCTGCATTCCCCAAACTCTGCTTTTGGCCTCTGTTTATGCATTCAGGTTTGACCAGCTTCTGTAAGATTAGATTTACAAGATTTACATTCTCTTGTAAAGTTTGAGACAAGCTGTGACTCACCAGTGATGGTCAAGCAAATTAGGAAAACATTTTTACCAACCCAGAGAGCAGTAATATATGCTGTCCAGTGACAGTCTGTATAATTTTCCTGATAACTGAGCCAATAACTGGTGACATTTGATGCATGTTTCACAGTCCTGCTGAAAGTTCTAAATGAAAAAATGCATCACACCCCATCTCCCAAGTGCTGAATAGATATTCCAATACTGAAATTTAGTGTTGTTCACCTTCAAAAGATTTGTTCTTCACTGCTGTTAGTGTAATTTCTTTCTGCCCCCCAGCCACTGAAATAAAATGTACAAGTAATAAGGCTCGCTTTTCTTCTGTAGCATACTAGTGAAGGTACCGTGATTCAGCGCCAGACGGATACATTTTTGCATTATTTCATTCAATAGGTAAAAATATGAGAATCTTTATCAGGTGTGAATTGTTCTGTTTTGTTTATCATTTTCTTTCCACCTTCTGTTCCTTGGTGCTATCTTTACTCCCTCCTCTGTTTCACAAACCTCATCTCATTAGTTTCATCCCATCACAGGACTGGCTGTCTCACCTCCTCATTATTAAGCCCCCAGCTTACACAGCTATGCAAACCATAGTTCTCAGTGGGCCTGATGTTCAGATTATAAAGACCTATTCCCTCGAGGCTGAAACCAGTCAAGTCCCAATATGAGATAGAGAATCACAGACTTAACCGTGTCCCCTCTTATATACCAATCAAGTAGATAAATAAAGGTTTAATTAAGAAATGCTCCTCAGTGGGGTTATAAGGGCTTGGGGGTTGGTGATAGATGGGGAAGAGGGATATAAAAAGCACTTTGGACAAGAGAGGCAATACTTGAGCTTCACCTATAGAATAAAGCACAATAAAGGGATATTTATTAAATATCAGAGAGCCCACAGGCTATTGAACGTCACAGACAACATAGGCCATTCATAATGGAAAAAAAAAAAAACTCAATTAAAAAGAGAAAACCATTACAGCTTGGTCATTACAAAAATATATAAAATAATCAATTCAATTATTTTGCATTTTATCACCTCTCCCAAAGAGCAGAATGCATCTTATAGGTGAGGCATCAAGATTAATTGCTGTGGAAATTAATTTGGAGAGCAATTCTCATCATAAACAAAATTACATTTTCCTTTATCAGGATGATTCAGAGCAGCAATGTTTGTTGTGCTGATGTGCTTTCTGCTGCTGCTGCTGCTACTCTGTGGGTAGAAAGACTCTCAGACAGAATCCAATCTGTTATAAGCTTGCTATTAATTTGGATGTTTTGAAATGCCTGGATGAAAAATTCATCTCAGTCAGTCAGTCATCCACATTTAATAAAAAATGCAGAAAAGCAAATAGACTAAAAAAATATCATTTTCTTGTGTTTACAAGTGGTAAAAGCATGGGGCAAAAATGTGAGAAACAAATCATCGATATGTTATACATGCTTAACATCCAGCAAGCGATTCCAACTTGCTAGATAAAAGTAAATCACTTTACCACAAATATTGAAGTCAGATAGTTTGCATCCTTACATAAAGGGTTGCTGTAAAAACATTATTCTCTTTGACACACATAAAACATGATTTAATTAAATTAAATGGCATGCCTTTCTTCATTAGACTATTTTTCAGGATTATGTGAGAGATTTTATTTATTTATTTTTATTTCTTCACCTCCATGAGGGTTAGCATGGCAACCATCTTATCAAAACTTAATGGCAGACTTCACCAACCTCTCTGCCATTATACAGTACTTTCCCTAAGTAGAGGCTTTCTGCTCTATTGTGCTCAGTGATTACAGTGCCTGTGTGGTGATGTGCAATTTAAAGGATATAGTTCTTTTCTACTGATTTAACTATTGACTACGGCTCAAAATTGCAACTGAAAAAAAGCTCTTTCTAAATGTTGTTTTTTTCTGGGAATACAGTCCTCTAACTTGACATGAGACATACAAGTCAGAAGTTTGATCTGTTATGGATCTGTCTATGCATCCAAGGTGTGAATAACTTTCTCTTCCATGTTTTCTCACCTATTTGCTGAATCTAGTAGCTATGGAAAATATACCCTGAATGAACTCAGAGGTGGCAATACAAAGCAAGTAAAGTCAACCTCGCAAATACAGTCACACCTTATACACCGCCAGTCTGTCTCATTTTCTTTTCCTCTTTATCACCAGCACACAACACACAGACACACCGCCATGCATTCAGTCAGTCAAAAGACTATTGTGTGGTCAGATCCCACTGCTGTGTGTCACGCAGTTTATGGGCCTGCTAGCTTTTAAGTGGCCTTTAAAGATGTTCTGCTGAGCCATTAGTTGCACTTCACCATAAAACTACATCATTTAGGAAGCTGAATCGCTGAATTGCGCCAGTGCCCTTAAAGACGGAGGTTAGTAGTTGGACAAAAAGTAGGTCTGTCCTTTGTGAAGTGAGTTTGTGCCTGTGCATGCACACTTGTTTCTGCATTTATGTACGTATATACTGTATGTGATTGTGTGCCAATGCCTGTGAGCATGTTAGTGTGGGTTATATATTATATATATATTTAAGAGTGGAGGAAGTGAACAAATGGTCTGGCCGGCCTTTGCCTGAGGTAACTATGGACCTCCATATGCAACATGCCCATCTCCTGGCCCTCAGTCCCCACATCATCTCCACTAGGGGCCCCTGGAGTCCAACTGACCCACCTCCATCCTCCGTCCCTCCATCTCCGTCCACAGCCACGCTAGTTGTAGCACACTCTCGCCCCAGGCCACGGCTGACTTTCTCTGCAGTTTGCCGTGATGTAGCACGCAGTGCAGACAAGCCCTCTCCTCTGTCCCCTCAGAGAGGGGGGTGTGCTAAGGTTGACCGATTTAACAGCTGCTGGGTGATACACAGAAAGTCATTTGTTAAAATCTAATTGATCGCTCCATTTCCACCTCTACACTGGATGTTCTATCCGCTGTCTGAGCATGGCTGAACAACAGATGTTGTCTGTCCTACAGAGGCAGGAAAAAATAGTGCAGTGGTGGCAGTAAAGTACAATGAGATGAAATGAGACATTGTGTACATTGTAATCTTGTGTGGCTTCATAACATCCAGAGCCCACAAACTTGTTTTTATGAATGCCATATATAGTTGATGTTGGACAGCTTGCAACAAAAAGCTTGCGGAGCCTCGTCAATGTTTAAAACAATAAAAACTAAAAAAAATTGCAAATTATGGTGTTTGCAATTATCTTTGAAGCTTTCTATTTTATCCAGCATTCTGCTATTTCTTATAGCACTTAATTTTATCTCATTCATATATCCCACAGTCTTTTGTTTGCTTTATATTCACTGACATTGTAAGAACATTTCCTTCAGGAATTGAGAGAGTGCCCTTGTTACTTCTTCGTCTCCCTGTTTCATTTTCACCTCCTTGCCAGGACCAGACCCTTTTATCTAGAGGCATTACCTGGAGGTGAAATCAGCAGCTGCATTCTCAGGCCCCCATAACACACATATGTACCAACAGCTACATGTGCCACCAGCCCTCTGGGATCCAGTGGGGTGCAGCACTACCTAACCTAAGCCCGGCTGACCATGTGACAATGAGACCAGGGCCATGCCTGTGGTCTGTGCACCTCAGAGCCACTTAAAACACAATCATTTCACATCAAAGCAATCAGCCACCAGCCCCAGGCACAATTCTCACCCACTGAGCTGCGAGACGGCGAGAGCTATCTACGCACGATCGCAACCCCGCCCGCCTCGCTCTCTCACCTCGCTCCAGCCTGTCACTGAGACCTCAGTCAACATATACCAGCATACACCTATATATTATCATCAGTGGTGACTTGCACATGTTGAGTGCCTGCCAACTATACACACTCAGAAAGAGGCTCTTGCTCCCTGTACATTAGTGGCAGAGAGCAAGTAGCTAATTATAAAACCACTCTGGGTGCCTGGTTGTTCCTAGGCATTGCTGCTGTGCCGCTCCATGCAGAGTGGGGAAAATGAGCCTGTCAGCCCAGTCCCAAGTTGCTGTGATGAGTGCAAATGAGGTAAGGCCCTGGAAACCTCTTGGGGGGCTCCATGAGGGGAGGTGGCGCTGGAGGGTGTGTAAATACACATACACCCACACAGACACACAGAGCGCATAGACTGATGGCTCTGATTTGTGAGCTGTCAGGCAAAGTGGGTCAATATGTGATAAACAAGAGGGACTTACAGATTCTCATACCAGCCAGCACAGTGTGATCTACCAACAGGTCTGTGGCACACCAGGGCCGGGTTCAAACACCCAAATACCCACAGAACATCAAGTCCTTTTAGGCTGTAATGAGACATTGTCCTCTCTTCACATGGGGTGTGTGATATTAACATCCCCGCTGAATGCCTTTGTTGTGCTACTGTTGATAGAAAAGAGACTGTAAAAAAAGACGCAGCGCTTTGTCTTTGTGAACAGAGCTGTGTAATGAGTGGTCAGGTGCAGCTTGTCATTATGTAGACACACAGGAAGTCACAACACTGTCCTGGAGAGACAAACGGGTGACAGGAGACAGGAATGCGCATCTGATGATGAGGGGTGTCCTGGCAGCACAGCAGCCCTCCCTGTCATTAACTCACGTCAGTGTCTGAGCTCATTTCACACTGACTGCCCGAATGCCTGCCATGATCACAGCCTCACATGTGTGCAGGCCAGTCGGCTTTGATTCCACACTGCTTTCATTTATCCTCTCTATACTTCTCTTTTCCCCGTCTCTCTTCATCTGCATTCCTCCACTCCCTCCCTCCGGCGAGGTATTATTAGCGGCCGTACAGAATTTTTTATTTAATTTTGGTGATTGACAGCCAAGGTGATGCTTTCCTTTCATTTGCATTTTATGCCGTTTACTCTCTATACCTGCCACTAATGGTGGCGATTCCCAGACTGCCGTTCCCGAATTAGTATTCTCCAGCCTGGGAGTCAGGGCTGCTAATCAGAGGCTGTGGTGAGAGGAGAAGGACGGCTTCAAATTACATCCTTCACAGTCAACAGGAGGTGCACATGAAAGTGCGACGTCCCGCCGTTTTTCTCCGAGCTGAGGAAGTTTGCAGATCGACAGTGACAGCACCCCGCTTACCTCTGAGACACCCACTAGAGCATCTCCAATTAAAAGCCTCCTATGATTTCCTCTATTAATAATAAATGCCTCTGAGTTCAGCAGAGCTGTGATTGGTACGTGTCTGCGAGGTTTTTTAGTACATGTACACATTTGTGCAAACAGTATATTTGCTTGACTCTGTGGTTGCAAGCATGTGTGTGTGTGTCCCTTTCTCCAGGAGAACATCCATGTGCTACGCCTTTTCTTGTACATTCACTGAGGTGTTTAGTTACATGTGGTCTCCACCTCCTGTCTGTGGTGGTGGTTAGCTCATAATCACGACTGAAAAGCCATAATGTGCCTCTCTGGAAACTAAAGATGCCACATTGGATTTCAGCAGGAAATCCGAAGAGGTGCCTCTCTCTTCATTGCTGAGGTAGATGCCGGGAAGCCAGAGACAGTTTTCCAGGAAAAATGTGTCGCTGCCAACACTGTCTGTCCCCATGACTTCTGCACAAACATTGATCAGGCTCCAGAACACCTGGAGAGCTGCAGCTCTTTTTTGAAGGCATGACTGCGCTATTGTTACCATGATTACAGATTATGGGCTTCATAACCACCTCAGACTTAAATAAAAAAAGCGCATCATACAGTAGGTGGAAGCGTACTGATAGCCGCAGCACACCACACCTCATCATAATAACAATAATTGAAGAGACACTGACATCCAAGTGTAGGGCAAGTCCTTTCTTCAGGGCAATTTGAAAAAATAAAGCAAGCCAATGAGGTGGATAGAAACTTCCCCGTAAATACATCTAGAAAATGTGTTCAAGGAGGACAATGAGGCCGTCTGGCGAGGGCATGACTTCAAAATGACTCATCCACCTGGCTGCTCTGTTTCTCATTTAACTAACACAGTCCATCACAGTGGTGTATCATAGCTACTCATGCTGAAGCTAATGCATCCTGATTGCTGGTTTATTTACATCTCCTATCACTACAACACAGCTCTATTCAAATGTCTTTAAATGTCTTTCACTCAGTGTTAAGGCAGCATTCAGTCCACCTCTCCATTCTGCAGATTCAACTGATTTTGCTAATGCCTCCAGGCCTTAATCAATATGCATGACTTAAGGTGTCAGTTATCAACACACGAGTGGTTTTTCAGGAAACATTATCCTTCTCCGGCTCCTGATTTGGAGCTGAATAATGTCGTCTATGGATTGATGGTGAGTGCATGTGGCTGGTAATCAACAGACATTCACTGTGGCTGTCATACTAATGGAGAAATTCGTCCCAGAGCACAGTGGAAAGATGTACATTCATGACCAAAGCATGCAGGACATAGGAACCATGGTGACAAACACCGGTGATGAATGGAGAGGGTATGACCTTGGAGTAGGTCTTTCTGTCTTTGCCCTTCTCTTCCTCTCATGTCGTTTTTTATTCTGTCTACCTAACATGTCAGTTTTTTCTGTAATGGCCAGTGCAAAAACATTCTTTCCTCACACCCTTTGTTGTTCTGAATCTTTGGTCACTCTGCCATTAAACAGTTTATTTATATCCTGGAATTTCCATTTCTTTTATTTCAAATCAAATGAGCACCATACTAATACATAACAATACATACATAATACCTGAATAAGCCACAGCCAAGAACAAGTTACTTTATACTTTTCATAACACAAACCAAATCTCTCACCCAGAAAAATCTGATTCCCATTTTGTCAACATTCACTCTCAGTTTCTCTTAGAAATTCAATTTGTATAAATGTGACTTCCCAGACCTCAATTACAGGCGGATTTTTTTCGAGAAGAAGTGGATATAAGCAGAGCAGTGAAGAAATTGCGGATCAGGGTATTGTTGTGTTCATTACCAGAGCATGTGTATATAGACTGTGGAAAGATTTAATCCTGAGTGTCACTGTTGATCTGTGTTAACAGGCAAACACTCTTAGCAGTGTGATGCCACCGTTAGCCGGGATCTTTGGCTGTGCTGGGCCAGACCAGGCTGGTAAGCACACATAAGAGACATGAGGCATAATGTTGCTGTGTGCTTGGTAAACCTACAGATCAAGATGTTTTCAATGGAAGATTTAAAGGTTTTGAAATAAAACTGACTCTTTACATGATCAAAAATGCTTCAGTACATCATAGTTATGTTTAAAAGAGTACTCCACCAATTTAGCATTGTACTCCTATAACACTGTCAGACTCATGATGGACATTTTTTAAATAAAGGATCAAAATCAAGGCAGCAGAACAAGAGATACCATCTTTTTTATTCCATGTATTTTTCTTGCTTGTGAAAAGTTGGTTTTCATTACCCACAATTCAACTTCACTAAATTCACTCGTCCGTACAGATTAGGATGTTATGCTAGTAGCAGCTAATGTAGCCTCTAGAAGAGATGAGAGGCGGGCTACAGAGTTGGTGACGTCACCTCCTTCTAACTCCACATGCAAAGATATTTTTCATTTTCAAACTTATTGTCTGATGTAGCTCCCCCTAGAGCCACAAATGGCTTTATACCATTTTTTTCCCAATACTGTATGAAGTAGTACTCCCCAAGATCTGTAAACATACTTGGATGTGTAAAGCAGTGGAGTTCCCCTTTAAGGCAGCATGACATAAATCTCTGATTAAAACAACATTATTCATTCAAAATCTCCTTTTCATCGATGACTAATGTCCTGCTGCACCTGTCAACGATTTAATAATTACAGCCTACTTAAATCATTAGCTAGGAAAGTGAGCTTGAAGCCTCCATGGCTCTGTTATGGCAGGTAACACACACACACACACACACACACACACACACACTAACACACACACACACACACACACACTAACACACACACACACACACACACATACATACTTGCGGTAGTGAAAAAGGGAGGGAGAGTATTACAGGTGTTTATTTAATACACATTCACAGACTGTAGTTCTTTTTTGATGTCTTAACCAATGTTAAGCAAATTACTTTGTAATGTAAATAGCTCCACATCACTCATTTTAAAAGTAATTACATTACTTTACTAATTATTCAACTGCTACAGTAATCACTACTCATTACTTTACTTTTACATTGGTACTCAGCACAGCGCTGTCAAGAAGTCCAAAGTCCACATTCATATATCACATCTTATATCACTGTATCTTGTTCTGTGTGTAAATAGAAAATGAGATGTTGTGACATTAGTAAGCCAGCCAAAAACACACAACATGTAAATTCTGCAACTTTGGATTTACTAAGAGGAGAATTTCTCCTCTTTTGATAGATGCTAGCACCTCTACTAGGCTAACACATCCTAGACCAGTCTGTCCACTTAACACACAGAGACAAAACTTATATCAACACTTTGTCTAACTCAAGACATTTGTAGAAGTTACATCACATAAAGATATTTGCAGCCATCTTTATTGCACTGTTAACATTAGAACATGGTTTCAGGTTTGTGTGTCTTGGCCAAAGAATGAAAGCAGCTGCAATGTCACACAAAATTTCAACAATCATAAAGGGAAAATAAGTCTATTGTAGAAAAGTCTATTGTCAGAGATCCATTTTCCATGCTGACAGAGCCTCAGTAGCCCAGAAACAGTGCAGCCACAGGGCGTAAGAGTAACGGCTCTCACAGCTGCTCTTGTTATGAAAAATGTTTCTCTTTACCTACAGTATACGTGCTGAATGCACCAGGTTCACTTTAAATTACTTTGTCAATCTCTAGTTTAAGAGGATATGGGGACACTAAAGAAGCGAATTACAGCACTCGCCATAAAATACCTCCTGAAATGTATTGAACTTCATATACATATTGTTATGAGGAAAGTTTCTTGTTAAGACTTCTCCTTTAACAGTTTCATAAAACATAAGCCCCTATTATTTATCTCTTATTGGCAGTGAATTAGATTTGGCAATTAAAAATGACAGCGCTTCGTCTTTTTCTTCCATGACACAAAAAAAGAAAGAAAAACATCACTGACATAAGAATGCTACAGGTCAATTGGCAATATTTTCAGCATTGAACCACACAAATACACCATCACATCTGTATGCTTTATTTGGTTGACTGAGCCTTCACAATGCTGCCGAGTGCCCACAAGCCACAATAAATTAATTTAATTCATTTCACTTCTTAATTAGCTCCATTTTTCTCTCCGCCCTGTTACAGTACAATGTAAATGTCAAAAACTAAAGTGTTCAGTTTAATCTGATGCTGCTCTACATCACATACAAAAATAGAATTGAAATATATAATATATATAATAAACGTAATTTAAAGTCTTGTCTTAAACATGTTGATTTATCACTTTTACACATGTAACATCTATTTGCAGTAAACAGTAAACAAACACTTATATCCTGTAAACAATAAAACAAACAAGTGAACAGTGAAAGAACATGCACAATGCACACCTATTTCTCAGTATTCTGTTGTTCTGTTCAGGAACTCAAACAGTAATATAGCACACCTAGTTTAAATTATAAATACTTTTCATTATATGCTAATATTGTTAACCTTTTTTTAGATGTTTTGAAGCAGTTCATCGAGGAAACGTGTAGCTACCTAAAGTTGCATGCCTCTCAAATTCGTTCAAATGTTTTAAAAGGTGCATTTCATTTTCTACTTTTAAAAATATTATGCATGTGCAAGAAAATATACAGTTGTTAGCGGTGATTTTGTCATTATTAGTGTAAATTGTTAACCCCATGTGATCTTACAAGTAACCAGAGAAAATTAATAAATAAATAAAAAATAATAAATAGCTGCCACCGAGGTGTACACTGGATATAATATACTGTACAGTACATGGTGTACATACCTGTGCTACAGCATTATCTTGCATTTGACAAAAAGATATATCATACACATATTATACAAAAACAGAAAGAGCATAATTTATTTTCATTATAACTGGTGTTTTTTACTTTCTATCAAAGTATTAGTACGATTTAAAGGCACTGCTGCAGATTTAGGTAAACACTATACAGGACCTACCTCTGAAGCTTAATCATCTCATTGGCTGACAAACCTTTTCATCTGCAGAACTCAGTGTTGAGAGAACCTGCTGTGCATTTGGTATGACAGCATGTAGTATAATAGAAGTGTCCGCTCTTGTGGCCCTTATTAGATGAAGAACGGTCCCCCTCCACACGGAGCCCTTTGCCATCTTTTTGTCTGCAGGAGAGTAGTATGATGTGACCTTTAATGGCTGGCAGGCCAGAGGAGAGCACAGGACTTATAAGAAATGGCAGATCTGCAACTGACCTTTAAAAAACCCTCATATTGCATTAAGACCCTTTGATCACTTGGATTATCCACTGCTGTCTGGGACCTCACTGGATCATTTTGACTTGCCAGCCTATGTCAAGGTGCTAATAAAAAGAAAATTACACACATCATTAAAAGGACACCAACTTTTGTCTTAAAATATTATTTCTAATCTATGTTGTGTATGATATTAATGTGTGTGAGACTATAAAACTCACCATTCTTAACATGACCAAACATATCACCAAGATAGCTAGCTATAATCTAAAGACATCAGCAATATACAAACTCTGACTATTATAAAGCTTTTTCATTACAATCTGTTAAAGGATTTTCTTTAGAGAATCAGTAGCCTCTCCTCGGTGATGTAAAAGTACAGATGGTGTGCGACTTAGTCCATAGAAGAAGAGTCTTGTTAGTTGGTCCAGACTCTGAAATTAATTTCCCTAGAAACAAAATTATACTTGCAGATTAAATAGTTATCCAATAACCACAACAACTGTTCCAAAATGGAAAGATCTGCTGTTGTTAACTAAAGTGTTTTCACTCTGTATCTCTAGATCAGGTCTTTAGGGGTGTTGTGAAAAGGTAGTACGAGAGACTTAAGGAAGAAAACAGCTGTACAATAGAGTATCAGGCGGGTTAGTTGTAACTAATGTGAGAGCTTGTCTGGACTTCTATACTGGAGTGCCAGGGTAACATTTTTGATCTCATTCCCCTTCCAGTAGGCTTGCTCCTATATAACCCATTGCACCTTGGCTGGATTCACTCATGATCTCTCACCAGAGTCCTTTTTACAGGACTCGAGCTTGGCTTTCTCCGACAATGACAACTGTCAAATTCAGCCTGGGGGGTGTTCTAGGCAGACCCTTCGTCTCAACGCCTCCGAGATGGTGTTCTGCTGATGTGACAGAACATATATTTTCTCTTTCGGTGTGTAACTCTTTGAAGAATTCTGACTTTCTTTTGCTCTTTTCTGCCGCAGTTCTTTAAGCTACTAAGGCCAATATTTCTTTCCTTATGTATATCATGTATATCAGTGGTATGGTGCATTTGCTTGAAGGCTGTTTGTCCAGGTAATTCTTCAGTAACTTTAGCGATCCTCTCCTTCTTTCCGCCAGGCTCTCATCCTCTGATTCTTAGCGTTCTTGTTATCTGCCTTACCCATGGTTGCTATCTTGTAGAACTTATCTACTGTCTTGTCATCAGAAACTTGTATCTGGGTCACCTTTCCAATCTAAAGTTTTACTGCCTCTTCAGACGTATGTTGACTGTTTACCATTCTCCAAGTTCACAGAGGTAAGTAACTCTTGCTTCACCAGGATTTTTAGGCCTTATGGTTAACATCAGCCCTTCTAGTTTTTAGTCAACTCTCAAATGCCAATCTCAATCATTATCACTGGGCAGTGAACTGGATCTCTCTCGGCTCCACCCTTCCTTCTCGGGGCGGAACTGGATGTAGCACAGTGATGTCCTCCTCCCTCTCTGGAAGGTCCAGGTCTCTCGGACTAAGGTTGATAGATTGCACAGTAATCATGTTCCAAAGTCTCTCTTCTTTTTATCTTTGGTTTCTACTGGAACATAGCCTTCATCACTGAACCCATACTCTGCTTGAGTACTGTCTTGAACCATGCTGGCAACTCTTGGCTTAATTTTCTTCAGCGGGGAATTGCTGCTATCTGCTATTTCAAAGTATGCTAATCCTAAAGCCATCAGTAAGATAGCCAGCTTGAGCCCACTGGCTCAGGTGTGTCGTCTTGAGCTAGCCCTTCTGATGGGCTGTTATACTGGGGTATCTGCCTCTCAACCTTGTAATACAGCCATGATCTTAAGGATTTAGGCTTCTGTAAGCCAGTTATCCCCATCCTCGTTGGCCTCCTCAGGTAGTGATTTTTCTTCTAGGTATTTGATTTCACTCTCTGGTTCAGGAACAGGAGCGTCCAAAGGTTGTTGTGTGTCTTCTTCTGCCCTGAGCTTTCATGGGACAGGTTGTCGGGGGGGTTCAACGAGGAGTAGCGCTGCCATTGACTCGTTGCATCCCCTGGGCCACTTCCCTTCTTCCCCCGCCAATTTGAATTCTTTAATTATCCAATTCTTACATTTAGTTATTCCATAACACAATAGATTTTTGTCATCCAACAATTATAAAATAAAGTCTTGAACATTAATCAAGATAATTATAGGATAAATGCTTAAATCTTACCACATCCAACTTTTTTCATAATACAATCATGGAACAGATCATACATTTTCATGGATATATACTAATTCAGTGATTATTGTTTCATTATAACACATGGTTGTTTTGTTTGCGCTTAGAATTTCAAATCCTTTTTCTAGTCAATACCTCCCTCTCCTTTTACTGCTATATCCTTGATGTCATTCTTTTCTTCCTCTAGGCCTCGGTTTTTTTTTTTCTGATGATGGCATGACAGGTATTGGAGACATGCAAGTCAAGTAGTCGATGAAAAGATCTGGTTTCTACCTTCGCTCACCTCTCTCCTTCTACAGGTTTTTCACCCATTCTTCTATTTCTCCTCCAGGATCTTTTGTTGCAGAATGATCCTCCTGTTACTCCCTTCCTCTTGTCTTTGCAGCCTTTTCCTCTGAGTTGCTCACAGCCTGATTCTTTGACCCAAGAGGGCTGTTGTCTGGTATTTTCCTTTTTGGAGGCTTGAATTTAACAATGACGTCCATTTTTCTGGCTTTTTTGACATCAGGATTAAAGCTGGCTATTTAAAGATGTTTCTGTCTGTGCCTCAGTTCTGAGTCAGTTGAAGATGTGATGGTCGACAGATGATCCAGTCTGATCACACCATAAAAAAACAGCTGTATGAGTCCTGTCAGAGCGGCTGAGAAGATAATAGAATATTGTGTAAAAGCAAAGTTAAAGATCATTCTATATGACGTTTATGTCAACCACTCAACTTTAATGTAACTGAATCAATTAACCTGAAATCTGCTCAGTCTCCTTCTATTAGAGGGAAATATGTCAACCTTGTCAGTTGGTTGGCATGCTGAAATTTATCTCGAAGCTTTCATTTAAAGAACATCACATTTGCTTCTTAATGTATAGGAAAATGTAATAATAGGAACTCTATAGAACAGGAACTCTTTGTTAATCAGTCATTATTTTAAATTTAAAAAATACAGGATGAATTAGTCTATACCGTGGTTATTTTGTTAGCCAAGATCTTGAGGTACATGCTTTCCTGACATTTGAACCATTAGTCATTTGTGGGTGTCAGTGTCACTTACACCAAATGATGGATATATTACATTTTGGAATGAAACTCTTGCTTTCCCATTGTCTTGAAGTCCAGTTGAAACTTATTGTTTGTTTGTTTTTTTCTCTAAATGTCTACTCTGTAAAGCACATCCTCCCATCCTGTGTCATGTTCTGTGAGAAAAAACATAAACCAAAAGGAGAAATTTATATTTAGAATTTTTGATTTCATAATGGCGTCCCTATTTTTGCGTCAATTAATCAGAATACTGTTCTCTGATTACACAGATGGAGAACTTATTTCTATACAGCCAATCAAATTGCTTCATTTTAAAATGGATTTGCATAAAGCAGTAATTGAACTAAAGGCTACAAAGGCTTTGAACCATTAGCTTCCCTGCTAAATTCTCCTTATCTAACTTAAAAACATTAACACACATTTGGTCCTGCACCTTAGCTTGTTAAACCAATGACCAAACAAACATTCAGTGGGAAAGGTGCACTGCTACCATTATTTTTTCAGGCTAAATAGCTAATTAGCTGGTCAGTTTCAGCACATTAAACAGCATGTAAGCTTACCTGTAAATTTCACTTTGGTCCATTTAGATGCTGTTGTGGTTCTTATTATTCAAAACCCCTGCTAACAACTCACTGTCTGCCCATGGCTTATAAGCTACAGTGCAAGTTTGTTTTTTTTCTTTTTCATTCCCCTGCTACAGCTCAGCCTGCCAGCTGTTATCAATTAGACACAGACATGACCCTCCAGCCACTGAAAGTAAAAGGAGTATTTCTGATATTTCCCCAAAGACCATTTTTATTCCTTTTCATAATAAAGATATAATGACAATACATTTAAAATAACTCTGACATAAGGGATGACTAAATGTGATTTCCATTGGACTTTAAAGTACATCCTCATCACCACCATGTAACATCTATCTTCTTAAATTAATGTAATAAATGGTTGAAAAATTGTCATAGATTTGTTAATGTAGAGTTAAATTTAAGCTATGCAACACATCCATTGCCGTAAATACATTGTGTATTAATCAAAACAATACATTATGTGTTTTTTGAATACAATCTATTTTTTAATGTCACATTGTATTGTACCATTACATTGACTTTTTTTTTTAAAAAAAAAAAAGCCTACAACAAAAGTCATGTCAATGTCAATGTTTCTCTCTGACACTGCAGCAGGTGATTATACTGTATATTTTAAAACATTAATAGTAGGTGTTATTGTGCTGCCAGACACAACAGTATTTTCAGAGGTGCTATGATGTGAATCTGGGGCTAATTATGAGAATCCCAGGAGATGTTAGCAGTTGTTCTTGGACCAGGTGCTCCATCTTACATCTCATCTCAAGCTGCTACTGCTGCCAAAGCTATCGCAACCAACGCAGCCCCAAATCAGAGTCAGTCAGGTGTTCATAAGTATTGCCTTAAGGGACACACGATAGCTCGGGGAGACCCCTTTGATACACCTCCTTCACTCACAACTCTGCTTGTCTTTAATATCCAAATCACTGCTGTCCCATATGGACGAGGTAATTGACTCGGTGATTTAAAGGCAATCTGACCACCTTCATTCTCTGCATGTGTCTCAGAGATAAAACATAAAAGATTGTTCTGTTAATCTATTCACAGACCTCTTCCCTCTCACTGCAGAAATCCAGCGACCCGTCAGCAATTCTATATTACCGTAATGTGAAAATCTTCCCATCTGCCATAATTACCATGTTACAAGGGGCTGTCTTAAATTACACCAGGAATAATGGCTTTGTGCAATGGGAGTTGAGAGCCAGCTACCTGTCTGTGTATGTGTGTGTGTGTGTGTGTGTGTGTGTGTGTGTCTGAGATCACAGACATGTGTGCACTGAGATGCACACATTAGGATTTGGTCAAGATGTGTTTGAAATATTTGTTAAAGATGTTTAGATTGACTTTTCTATGTTTGAAAAATGATAGCAAATAAATACCACGCAGTAGAGTTAATGATCTGTTTTGTTGTATTCACAGAAATGACCCCTGGAAAGAGCAAGTAAAAATTTAAAATGTTGTGACACAATAAGCAAAATCTATATCAGAATAAGTTATGTGTATGTACTTTAACTTCTCAGTGAAATACATAGCAGAGAGAAATGTTTTTCTGCATTTTTCTGAAAATCTAATCAACAGAATCTGAAGTATTGGGTATCACGTACAGACAAAAGCACCCCGACAGTCAAAGTATTAAGAGCAATTTTTGAAAATACCACTTCTTGAAGACTTGTCAAAGGCCAGTTAATGGCATCCAGCCAGGTTATTGTTTGTGATGGACAGATAGACAGTTACACAGACGGTGGGCTTATTAACAGTTGTCCTTTTCATCATGGGGGACAATAGGCTTTGTCAAATATGATGTGAAGCAAGATGTGCACAGAAAATGTATTTCAGAAACATTGAAAAGTTAAGAAAACCCTAAATCTCATTAATAACTATGCCTTTTGTCATCTGCCACTCAAATCAGTCTAATTTTAATAAAAAAATCAATTCTTCTACAGCCGAATCCCCATGATTAGAAAGTTGCTGTCCGTCGTTCGTCCTCCTCCAATGATTTATGTGCTCCCTTTTTAATTGCAGGTTTGGGAAATGCCCAGTGCTTGTGGCAATTGGCATATTCTGACCTGGACAGAAATTACAGCCATTCAAAAGCAATGAATTTCAATCACCTTTCTTGTCTGCTCTCTAGATTGGCTCTGCATCAAACTGTCATTAGGCTCCCCCAAACATTTCACAAAATGTGGGTGTTGACATCATTCATGTGGACTTGATTAATCAATCATTTAATACAAGGTGAAATTGAACAGGAGCACAAACACAAATATGTACATGATTTTCAGTGACAACAGACACTCTAACCAATTAATATATTACATTAATATGCTTAAACGTTCTGTATGCTTGTATGTGGCTACATGCAGTGCCGTTAATTATGCAGATAATTAAAAAGCAATTGTAACATATTGTTACAGACAGACATGTTTACACTGTTGCTTGAAACAAGATGAGGCATGATGCTGTAAAATAAAAAGATATTTAGCATTTTAATTGACAGCAATCTCATATAATAATTGCTGAGACATGATAGATGATCAAGCAGTATGATTTTGATAATGCAGAAGTAGTGATGTCTTACTTCAGCTACTCACAGCTACAGGTGATGTACCTTGTCTTTCTGGTTTGTTTTTCCTTATTCTAGTCAACTGGTGGTCTGATGACTCGACATAGTGGCTAGATATTTCCAGCAGCTACAAAACAAAATCAATTATCTAAAACAATCAAAATGAGCTTTTTAATAGACTCATAATTATGTACCAATCTTCAAGAATCATAAAGGGAGATTTCCATCATAAAAGAGATGGATTATAGTATCTTCACTTGATGATATTAAATGAGAACAAGGCCATGCAGCCACAAGACATGCTGTGTTTTGATTTAGGTGAGGCTTGAAGCACTGCTTTGCTCTTACTGTGCTAGCTTTATCACTTTGGACATCATTCTTTCAACATAAACATACAGTATAAACTGCTGTAGGGTTTGAAGAAATAAGGAGAAAAATCTAATACAATTTAGTACAATTTTCTTGAATCTTTCCTAAAGGAGAAGAGGAAATCCATAGTTACAACTTCAAATACAAGATTTTAGGAAGCCTAAGAATTAGAAACCTGTCTTTATTTCCATGACAACAGTCAAATGCTCAACTCACATCTTAAGGGCACTTGCATTGTGCCTAGTACTTTTACAATATGTTGCATATTCTGAAAAAAAGCAAAGAATCCATAGCAACTGTGGACTCCTCGAGCATTCACAGCTCTTGTGTTTGTGTGTTTCTTGTGCATTCACTCAGCTGGGTGTCAAGCCTCAGGAGGAAAAGGACAGTGTAGCAACTTATAACTTGTGCTATTTATGCTGACCCCCCACCTGTGAGATTCTGCCAAACATGACAAAATAAAGCTTCCTCTAAGCTCTTAATATATGTCCCTCCTGCTCATGGATCTGTCTGGAAAGAATGACCCTCGGTGCACAGTGGGCAGTAAAGCCAGGAGGAAATCTCTGCCTCGACTGTTAATGACGTTGCTTAGATCAATCCCCTATGGAGTATTTTTCCCCTCCCTCTCTCAGTCTATGTTCTCCTCTGTCCAAGCCCTCTGTCTTTCATCTCCTTACAATTTCCCTGGTTCTTTGTCTGCAGGTGTGCAAAAACACACATTTTTGTAGTGTGTGCAACACACTATAAAAATGTGTTCAAACTGAAGATGTCCTGTTGACCCACGGTGTCTTTTTTGCTGTTTGCAGTTCCTTACAATTACAGCAAGTCTGTCTCCAGACAAATCGAATGGGCCAGCATGGCTCTCTGACTGTGTGCAGCACTGACCGATCGATGGGCCTCACAGTTAATACCTTCTCTTATTTTTGTCGAGTTGTGGAATGTTTGTTGTGATGGACACGCCCATCGGCTGCTTTCCTCTCCGCCAGATCAAGGCTCTGCTCCGCCTGGGGACGGCTTGTCGATCCCAGGCTGTTCAAAGTGATCAGAGTCACTGTCCACAGAATCAATATGCTTCACCTACTCCCCCTCCTTGCCAGGTCACTGCCTCCTTACAACAATGGACAAAGTTTTCCTGTACGTCTTAATGGAAAAAACACTGGTCAGATCAATAAATCAAATAATCAATGGGCCCAAGAGAGCAGGCAGGATAGAGTCCCTGGAAGGAACAGACCCAATGGGACCAGTGGGTCAGGTTCTGTGCCTGGAAAGGCCTCAATATGGCAGGTTATTAGAGATAACAACATCGTTATTGGCAAATGGAAATTTTTAAAAACTGTATTTTTCCAAGTCCACTATGCAATGATAATAATAAAAACATACACAGATAGGTATAATAAATGTTTAGCGTGCTGTATGTATTCTTTTATGGATATATTCACACACAAAAGACATATTTTTTTTGTTGGAACAACAGTACACAAACACTGTAAGCCAATTGTGCTACCTTAATATCACATTGTCCGAAGCCCAGAGGTTCAGAGAGTTGATTACTATAATTGGTTGTTTGGTAACCTATTATTCATTTTTTTCTGGTTAACTTAAATAGTTCATCAGTATACAGCCCTGGGCAGTGCTTGTGTTAAGTATATACACTGCTAAACAAAAGCAACACCTTGCGTTGCATTTCAGGTGACATCTCAAACCCTGTATTTAAAGTGCATTATAGTGTAAATATGTCAAAATTAGAAAGCAGTAAGGAATAGGTTTACATGAATTAAGAAAGCAAATGGAGGAATGTGTATTTATCTTAATGGAAACCTAGTTCTACTTGGAAATGGCATCAGGCTCCTGTAAGAAACAAGAGTTGATGCTACAACTGTTTGTGTCTTTTCAACACAAAGTATTAACTAGGTGACCTTTCCAGTGTAACTACCTTTAATAAAGCACTAATAAAGAGCCCACTTAGGAACTGAAAGCTTCCCAATCAATAGGTCCACACATTTAGGTCTTTGGTGAAACACTCAGCAGTCATTAAGGGGGCGCAGTGACAGCTCAATAGAGAAAAGGTGAGTTATTTTTACTCTGAGGAAACAAAGTATTGTCTTACATAGAAACTCTCAACAAACTTTAAGTATCTTTGAGCACTGCAGCTTAGCCTATCAGAAGGCACCTGGAAACTGGTCAAACTCTGATCAAAAAGGGTCTTGCGGACCTATTGTATGCAAACTTGACTGACGCTCTAAAGCAACCACTACCACCACTACAACCACTAGAGGCTGCAGTGTTCATTAACGAAATGATAAGATGTAGTCACAAGATTCACAAGGTTCTTCCTCTGACGACAATGAATGAGCTAATTAAATTTCATCAACCTATTAAAAGTTGATATTTCTGTTGCAAGTGGAAATTTTGACCCAATGGTGGCACTAGAGACAAGATCAGGAGGTTTCACAAACATCAAAATTCATCATCTTGGGACCATGAATATCCAGAGTAAATTTCAACAAAATGAGGACATGAGTTGTTAAAATATCTTGGACCAGATGGATGGAGAGACATTCAATCGAATGACCAACACATGATACAATCTTCAGGCCCTTCACTTATGAGGCAAAAAGATTTCTATATATAATTCAATCAGCCAACTCATATTGAATAGATCATGTAAATATGTCCTTGTAGGCTCTAGGGGGAAGGTACTATAGACTCAGAACCTACAGGTGGATGCGGGGGTGACCGTGGGGCTTTTGAAAAGCAGTGATGGCAGCAGGCATGGCAGCCAAAGATTAAGCAGAGCACTGACAGCTTAAGTACATCGTCATGATTAAAAGGGTGTGTTGGATATATGTTGCATTGAGAAGAGTATGCCATGTGGGTGTAGCAGCAGACTCGTGTTGGGCTGCCTGAATTAGCTGTCAGGCTTTACTACATAAGTACTAGCAACAATAGTAAACCAAATAAACAGGATGTTATCCACTAAAAGGACCTCATTACAGTGATCAATATCTAGACCATTTTCATATGCTGTAAAATAGACTTTAAAATTCTCAGGTCTTTTGTGACAGCCTTCTGTCTACACACCTCCCTGTTCTCTCTCTTTGTCTCTCTGCAAGATCCTGGAGGGTGGAGAATTCAGCTCACCTGGTCTGACCAGCTGCTAAACTGGAATCAGACAGGTTGCGTTCACCTCCTCTTTCCTCTCCTACTATCCTCTGTTGTTTGGGTTTGTTAACCTTTCGGTGCAATACTCAAAATTCACAGCATTCATTTATTACTGCTATAGTTGCGCTGTTTTCACCAGGTTTAATGTAGTTTCTCTTCTATTTTGGGTAAAAAAATATATATATGTATTTAAAATAACAAATCATGTTTTAATATTTTTATTTTGTCCTCATTTGAACTAGATTGATCCTTACCTAAATGCTCTAATTTTATGATTAATTTATGATAAGCACCCAATGATATGTCTAAACTGAATATGCTTAGCATATACCATATAGTGTTTAATAAGACTGACGTAAATGCTAACAGTGACAATCTGAACATGCTAATGTTTAGCAGGTAATTTTAACTATGTTCACCATCTTAGTTTAGTGTGTTAGCATGCTAACATTTGCTAATTAGCACTAAACACAAAGTACAACTGAGGCTGATGAAAATGTCATTAGTTTTGCAAATATTTAGTCATAAACCAAAGTATTGGACAAATTTAAATTGTAAATTGTGATGATGGTGCTAGATGAGAAGGAATCACCAGCTTATTACAATTCATCCTGAGGAGAACATGAATATCTGTGATTTCATGGAAATCCATTCAATTGTTGTTGAGACATTTCACTCAAAACCCAAAGTGTCAACCTCATGGTGGTGCTAGAGGAAAAGTCACCCAAATCAGTAAGCTTCATTCTCTGGGGACCATGAATATACGTACTTAATTTCTTGGCAATTCATCCAATGGCTGTTGAGATATGAATGATGGACCAGCCAACATTGCCATTGCCGGAGCCATGCCACTATTAAAAACATGGCAGTGCTGTAAAGTCAGCTATGGACATTTTCCAGCAACAGTATATATCCTGTTCTATTCAGTATTGTATTCTGTAGCTTCCTGAATCACACAAACAGTATTTGTCAAGATGACATTACTGATGATTGACATCTTCCTGTGACAAATTATTTGCTTTGTCACCTTTGACATTAGAGTCTACAAGTTAGTGGTCTCTACATGTAAAATGATAGGTCACCAGATGTAGAGTTAATTATTCATCACTACACATGTAGTGCATGCATCTCTTTGAAGCGACACACTACTCTGCAGCATATACACCACTTATCTGCTTGTTTTGCTCTGTGTATTGCAGATTACATTAAGAGGTGCTGTAGTGTCAAGGGCTGGATTTAAAAAGTCTGAGAGGGTTGACAACAACACAAGACCTCTGTGTCCTTATTAGAATGAAGTAAGGATCACTAATGCATAAGATTAAAGAAGCCAGCAGAGTCCACAAATGCGCTGGGATTTAGGGCAAACACTGAACTTTACCCTCCAAAAACACATTATATCTCTGCAAACAAACAAAGTAAGTCAAATCAGTCTTTCCTATGGGATTTGTGAAGTAATTCTTTCGTCTCTTTATTGGACTTTAACATCTGAACAACTTCATTCTTGGTGTAAAAACGGAATCTATCCATGGTGTTTTGGATATGAAAAGCAATATGGCTCATGCTCATGCAGCTTACCTTGCTGCTACCTTTTCCAAAATAAAACATTACTCACGCTAAAAGCAGCTTAGTGAAATGAAATCACCATGTGTCCTGACAGCTCAATAGATTTGAATCTCCACTTGGATACACAAGAAGACACGATTAATCCTCCAGTGTTTGGGCGCAGCACAGAACTCTAAATCACAGTAATTACTATCATCTATGCCAATTTACACCACATGACAATGGAAATCTCAAAAAAAAAAGCTAAATAAGTCAAGTAATTATGCAATGGTACCATCTTGCACAGACTGTGTGTATTATTTTTTATAATTACACAGGCTTGTGTTTGAGCCAGTTTGCAGGCCGTACTGCTGTATTGTCTGTAGGTTTATGTGTTTGTGTGCATGTGTTTGTGTCTTGTGTGTGTGTGGTCAGTCACCCTCCCTTAGTGGCATTCTCAGTGTCAGTGCTGTAGTCATTCTGGCTACAGGCATCCTGTCGCTGCGGTGGATTTACTGGCAACATGCCCCCCTCCCTCCCCGGCCAGCTCTTTAATTACCCCGGCCTATTGATCCTCCCAGGGACATGGCACTCTGGAGCTGCAGCTAGGCCTGCACCAGTTAATGACTGATTATTCCTCCGTTGGGCCCTTGGGAGCAGGCAGGCAGCATGGGGACAGAAGGAGCCTGAGAGCAGCGGGCCTGTTCTGCTGTGGAGCAGTATTTGCGCTTTTCACCAGCTCACCTGATTGCAGAACTGGCTCAAAATAGCATTTTGTATTTTTTGCTCTGCCAGCTTGAGGATTTTGCCAAAGAGGATGATGGTTTGAAAAAGTGTGATGAAAAACAATTTATTTGTAGTTTTGATAATTCATCATAATTGTCCCAGTATGGGAGACCGCATCTGTTACTCTAAGCAAGTACAAAATTTTACCTCACAAAAACTCATCTAATTTTATTTTGTTTCTGTTTGTGAAAATGCATTCACCTGTCTTCTTTAAGTTACACAAACCTTGCTATCATATCATATAGGTTTAATAGTATACATCAGAATTATGCTACTAAATAAGTAAGCAATAAAAAAATAAATTTAAGACAAAAGGTAGTAATAACTTGCCTAACTTTTTACTCAGCCTAAACTGCTGCATTGTAGATTGAAACAAACAGTTTGAAACAAACAACTCTTGTTGTATGTCTGTAGCCACAGGGAAACAAGTGTGACAGGAGGATACAATAGCTAATGATGACAGGCAAGCATGTGGAAGGAGGGAGAGAGGTTTGTGAGACAGTGAGGTGTGGATGTAAATGTAAAGAGTCCTGCGAGGCCCTAGAGTTAATTAATTTTTTTCCTGATAATCATCTCACATTGTGCTCACACCCTGACACCTTCGTCATGCTTGTCTCCATACCCCTCATTGTACAGAGTTACACCAAGTGCTTCTGAAACCAGAGAGAGTACTAATCACTGGCAGCATCTTTAATGCTCATCACTATTAAATGCCTTCACTTTATGTTCACTTATGTGCCCATTTTCTCCTCTCCAAGAGTTAAATCTGGTGGATGTCTCCAAATGAGAATGGGCTGGAGTGGTAAAATGAAAGGATTGGAGAATTCCTGTTTCTCTTTAATGAGGGTTGATGATGAGTAGTCGACAGGGTTCTCTGTCACTTTGAAGCACGTCTTCAGAGGAGACAGTTGTTGGATGAAGTCGACGTTCTACCTCCTACCACTTTGAGAGGAACCAATGAGTGACGTCTGACTGACAGATTAGACAATAAAGTCCCTCCTTTCCATGACTGACTCTCTTTCTCATTCTTAGTCCTCTCCCTTTTTTCCCTCTGAGGCCACCAGCCATCACTTTCAGTTAGTCAGTCTTTTTTTCTCCTCTGAGAGATTATCTTTAGGGAAATAAGGTAGTGTTCATGAGGAGGGATCTTTACCCACCGTTCTTCTGGGACTGACATCTGAGTCAAAAAGATGAAGGGATGAGTGCTGAATATTTCAGAAGAGAAGAAAGAGACAAACTGAAGTTAGAGTAGGGAAGGTGGGATGAGCCTGTGAGCTGACCTGATCCCATTGTCTTTAACCCCAACCACTATTATAATACCAGGGACCTGAATTCTTGAATGATAAAATCCAGGGCCTGGTTTCAGACTCTGCATCAAATTATGTCTGTTATGTCCAAAAATATGACTTTTTAATCAATTTTATTCATTTTCTGCAAACCCCATAAAGTTGGACTGAAATTAAAATGAATTTTTGTTAAGAAATCAATATACTGTATTGACCCGAAGAAAAGACGACCCTGATTAGAAGACGACCCCCCTTTTTTCAATACTCATTTTCAAGAAAAAGACTTACAACTTAAATTACTCTTATTTGCTTTTTACTATCAAAACTTTTATTGTACTTGCAGTAACATAACGGGTGTAGTTGTCGTCAACTCGAGTACTTCAGGTTCACTGTCTCTCCTCTGCCTGTGTGTGTGTGGAGCGCTCAGCCCCTCCCACAGTGAAACAGAGGAGAGGAGAGAAACTCATAAATGACAGCAAAATGCAATAGAGACTATGTTCATTCATGTTATTTAGCTAATTTATGTGCACACATTTCATTTCAGCAGTGTGAGGCTCTCTACTGTGTTTTGCTGTCAGTTATGGTCACGCTGAGTTTCTCCCCTTCTCTTCTGTTTCACCGCAGGCGGGGCTGCCGCTCCACGCACTGGAGAGCAGCGGAGCAGAGGAGAGACAGTAAAGTAGCCGAGTTAATGACGATCCTTGTTACGTTACTGTTACTCAGTTGTTGGTTAAATTGGCCACTTTTGAGCCACTTTGTTCGAGACGCTCACTGTGTGACAGTACCAGTCAAAAGTTTGTACACACTTTCCCATACACTTGAATGAGAAAGTGTGTCCAAACATCTGACTGATACTGTATATCACTGGTGTTTGTTAATTTTATTTGGATGGAATTTGAGTTGTTAGCTGTTGAGCACTCCCTACAAAACTTTGTGAATCCGTATGTTACTCCATGCTGTAATTCGATTGACATCGTAGGCCTAATGTACAGACTGCTGAGGTTATAGGAATAGTTGTTTCCGTGAGTTTTGGTCTAGTTTCGCTATCGCCTCAACTGGACTCAAGAAATAAAGACAGGTAATGGTAGTTGGACCCCCCTCTTTTCAATAATGTGGTATGAACACAGCAGTGAGTGTGTAGGAGCTGCCAAAGACTCAGCGGTGTTGAAATAACATGAATGAAAAATAACTTATAGAAGTAATTAGTGCTAATGTTAGCAAGGAAAGCTAGCTTGGATTTTATGAATAAAACACAAACATAACAGCACAATGGTCTTCCCAAATGTTGAATGTTATAAAGGGACAGACAACTTTAATCACGCAACTGTTTTATCCGGTTTTGAAAAAGGAAAAATACTATCAGTTTTTCCTCACACAAAAAAATGAAGATAATTTAAATTTCAGTTAGACTTTAACATCCTTATTACGAGGCTAAAACAACAAAATAGACACTCATATTCTGACAGGCAATTTAGGCAATTTAGAATCCACCTGTATGTCTTTGGACTGTGAGAGGAAACGAGAGCCCAGAAACCAGCAAGATATCATGAAAGTATTGATCATGTGTCCGTCTTGCTGAGAGGAAACACTGCTGCCATATGTAAGAGGCATCAGTTAGGAGCCACAATGATGGTCTCCTGGGGTTCAGAGAACATCAAGATGTCAAAGTAAATCCAGGTCAGCAGCTCCAAGGTGGCAGGGAACCAGATCACTGGAACTGTCTCCAGCATGGATATGAAGTCCGGGGGACACTTGTTAGGAAAATCAATGCTACACGCTTCTATCTATCTATCTATGGATATATCCTACTTAATGTTGCACATGGGCAAAGCTCTTTTCGTGTTCATGTGATGCTGGGGAATGATGCAAATCATGTATGGATGCCAGTGTGAACATTTGAATGTTCATTTGGTTAGTTAGTTGCTGATTTTGAAACTAAAGGACGCATAGCAGCCCGGCGGCACAAACAAAAGGAGAATTTTTTTGCAAACACATGCATATGATTAATGTTCCCACACGTATCATCCATCCCTGCCTCCCGCCACTGTATGCTATTTTATCAAAAAACCAAGGCCTCACAGGATGGAGCGTTCCATAAAGGAAATACATCTTTGAGTCGTACACTGAGAGAATATTATTAAGAGTAAAGCATTAACAAGCTTTAGTAATTACTTAAACACTCAAAGATGTACAACTTTTTCATTTAGTCATAATACATAAGGCTATGAAGCGCATGTTCTTTCATCCTCCAGCACAGTTTGTTACCAGTGCATTGGGTAGAAATATGAATTATGTGATAAACGAACAGTGGTTTGCTGTGCTGTTAATTGTTGATAACAAGATATATACTGCTGTGTTAATACAGTTTGTTTGCTCCCATATATTTGAATTTGTAATTATTGTGCGCTATTCCTAATCATCATTAGTCACAAACAACAATAGAGATTAAATAATTGGCTTTCTAATCTTGCTTTTCTTCTCTATCATCCTCTCTCTTACTTTCTCTCTTTCAATCCTCCTCTCCTATATTCACTCACTCTCCTGTCTTTGCTTCTGCATTGTATAAAATATTCATCAAAACAATTTATCCATCATTTCAGCCAAATCCATTTCGAGGTTTATTCTTACAACCACCTTAATATGGTAACTGCTTCATTTATCTGTGAGAATTAAGTGAAAAAAACAGTTGCTAAATTACACAAGCTGCAGATCAGTTATGACATGTTGGGCTAAGTGACTCATAAAATCTATTTGCAAACACTGAAAAAGTGTCATGCTGTTCCATTTCTAGACCATCTAACTAAAATATAAGGAGTCTATTTCTGTTTGTATGTTTTTATGCCTGTCCTTCCATTTCCTCTACAACTGTTCATCCAATCGACTTCACACTTGGCGGGTTTATTACTGAGGACCCAAGGAAGTGCAGTGTCGAGTGCAAGCTCTTGAGATCTTTGGTTTTTGAATGGGCACTGGACTAGTTTGACAAACCGGTTATCCATTTGACATATGCATAAAAAAAGAAAATAATAATTCATTTTATATGTGCGTGTATGTGTGTATAGATTTGGCAGACACAAATTATGTATAACACACATTTGACAAAATCAAAATACTTGTTTTCATCAGAATTATTAAAATTTAAAGACAGCAAATCCAAGACAGAAAAATCGTAACTACTTAATTATGTTGCCACGATGGTTGGTAATACTTTATAATAATGATCAGTAGTAAGTCATTTATAAGACTAATCATGCACAAAACATTAATAAAAAAATGATTAAACAATGATAACATATAACAAATTTGCTGTGAGTTGTCTATAAATGATTAGTTAATTACTAAATATTCATGAATAAATCATTTGTAGATGATTAATTAATGTTTTGTTGATATATTATGAATCACTTTCTCCAGTATTGGCCAGCTCCTCATGCAGGTGAACAGGGGCTGAGGACTCCATGTGTCAGCTCTATACTATATACTATACTACTTTCATCATCCTCATCAGTTGTAAATGATGTGTAAATCTATGACCAATCATTTACAAGTCATTTACAAGTGCTTTTCCATCCCCCTAATCTAAAGTGTAAACTAACTTCTCACTGTCGTCACACCTAAACCATGCCCGTAGCTGCCAGTAGTTCCTCATAGGATGCTGATTGGTCCGAACAACTGTTAGTTCAGCCACAAGAAATATAACCTCTCATCAATGTGGTATGGACAGTTAATAGAGTGTAAGGATGGAGTTTTCTGTAAAATGTTCAGATTTGGTTTTTCGTGACCTGACTGGTACTGAAGTAACAATGGCTGTAGGCTATAATGAATGCATGAGGGATGTGTTACATGTGCGATTTCTGTCTAAGTTAACACCTCTGCTGTCTGGGTTTATGTTTAGTTACCACTTTGTGAAATAAAACAGTTAATTAACAGTGCTGTGGGCTGTCAACGTGCAGCTGGCCTTGTCGGTGCAAATATACTGTATTTTAGGCTGGCTATAAAAGACAGCTTTTTGTCTGTACTGTTGTGTACAACCTGTTGGGTAGACTGTGTTTTGCTGTAACTGCCTTTGTGATGCAGAATGTTGCAAAGTAAACTTGTAGCTTGTTTTTCAGTTCGGCTATGTGTGTTCCATTTTTTTGGAAAAGCCTGCCCACTTGTGTAATGGCCCACCCAAAATACAATTTCTGTCTATGCTACTGCCTTCTGCAAATTGTACTAAATCCTATACCAGGTGATATAACTCTCCATTAACCGAAGTTACATTCTGCCAAATAGCTGTGTCTGCTTTCCCTCCACATTATAGCCTGCAGCTACATCCTGTAATGTTATCTCTATACAAAGGGCTAAAACTCAAATTTAAACACCGAATAAGAGGAGCCTACTTCCATGTCTTCGGTCGGATATAATTCCTGGGAGACTCCACACACAACCGACCCCAACAAAGAATCAGCACTGCCAGCACAAGTTCAAACCTGGTTCTGTGGATCAGGTCATCAGGAACTTTTGATATAAGCGCAAATATTGAGTTATTGGGTTTTCTAAACCATTAAGTTGGAAAATAATCTGCAGCCAAAGGATGCTCATATAATATACGGTAATAACATCATTTCTAATAATTGCTTTGAATGGGTCACAAGTGATTCATAATATATCATCACATCATTAATTAATCATCTAGCCTACTAATGATTAGTTCATGAATATTTCATAATTAGCTAATCATTTATAGATGACTTACAACATATTTGTGATTTGTTAACATAGCATTAATTAATCATTTACAAAGGTATATTAATGTTTTGTTCATGATTAGTTCATCATTAACTAATGTCTTATAAATGACTTACTACTGATCGTTGTTGGTTTGAGAGAACGTTACTTGAGAGTAACAGTATCAATGAAAAATATCTATTTAAGATAAAAAAGGCTTAACCTACGATGCTGTATTTTTAGCTCTCACAAGAACAAAGATCCATCACAGCTGGAATATAAGTAAGTTAGATTTTTACAGTACTTCTCTGAGCCGCTATCCCTGTCTCTCCTTCCTCAGTGATTCACAATGACCCGCGGGGGAAGCGATAGAGACAGTCTGTACAGATGGATGGACCTTTAACAATGCTGTGTGCCTGCAGTCTGAGGAGTGATGTGCAGCTTGACAGTGTGTACAAACAACCTTACTGAGGCTAACTGGACAGGCCAGGGCCAGGATATCTGTCAGCTCTCACTGACAGACCTCAGCCTCGAGTAGTTTAACCACTGGTGTTGAGTAAAATAGAAATAGTGCGTTACTTATGTAGTTTGTTGTTTTTACACTTGTGTCAATTTACACTTTTGCTGCATTAACAAAAACATGTCACTTTTCACTTTCTTACATTCCTTTCACACCCTTCCCTTAGTTTTACACATGAAAGAGGGCATGCATGATAGTACAGTCTGTGCCATCTGTGCACATTCAGTCTCTGACAAACCCTGCACCTGTGCTGGTATCACCAAAATGGCAGCTTAAGATGGCCAACCAGTGGATACAATCTTTTCTGCCAATTCACCATGGAATATCAAGCACATTACCCAGCAAGCACCATGCTTAAGTGTGGCCTTTTTCACAACAGATATTTTGACTTGTCATAGTATTGAATGCACAGGTTTGATTTATTAACAATGGCTCTGTTCTATTCAAGTGTCCCAGCAAGTCATGACAGTGTGACAGTAGCCAGCATGCAAAGTAACGTTACACCTGTGTTTTTCTCTTGTTTGACACGTCAAAATATCATCTTCGAAAATGGCTTATCTTCTATCAAGAGTCTTTGCTTCATGTAAATTTTCTAATATTTTAATAAATGGATATGTGCAGTCATGAAAAAGTAAATGTATGTATGTAAAAGAGTCAAGAACAGAACAACTAAGAGAT